>NW_005871577.1:216345-279099 GCF_000147115.1 Myotis lucifugus | reverse complement strand
AGCCCTGGCTGCCTCGTGGCCCCACGTTACCAGCCCACTGGTCATTCCAGAAGGTCATCTGGACAGTCGTATGGAAGGCTTGTTCTGCCATGCGGTCTAATTAAGCATATTGGCTCTTTAGTATATAAGACCTAGAGGCCCGGGGCCCAAAGATTCGGGCACTGGGGGGGGGGGGGGTCCCTCAACCTGGCCTGTGCCCTCTCACAGTCCAAGAGCCCTCGGGGGGTGTCTGACTGTAGGCTTAGGCCCGCTCACCGTAGTGGGGAGCGGGCCTAAGCCAGCAGTTGGACATCCTTAGTGCTGTCGCAGAGGCGGGAAAGGCTCCCGCCACCACTGCTGCACTCACCAGCTGTGAGCCCTGCTCAGGGCTTCTGGTTGAGCAGCACTACCCCTGTGGGAGTGCACTGACCACCCGGGGGGCGGGTGGGGAGGCAGCTCCTGCATTGAGCATCTGCCCTCGGGTGGTCAGTGCGTGTCATAGCGACTGGTCATTCTGCTGTTTGGTCAATTTGCATATTAGCCTTTTATTATATAGGATAGATTATTTTGTTGAACCTCTAATTTTTATATTCTAAATTCTATAGATTATATAATGTGGTAGGACAAAACTGAACACTCAGTTCATGAAGCATGATACGGTATAATTCATCACAACTGTGAAGAATGGCCCTGGATTCTTCCTTGGTAATTTAATGTGGGTCATATTAATCAATTATGTTGAAATAATAGTAAAAAAAAATTACTACATATAAATGGCAATATTCATACTATGTCTCAAAAAGTCTATAAAATTTTAAATATATACACACCATCAAGGAATTTCCTCAATAGCAACATATCACTTGGCTAAATACAAAAAAGAGCAAATGGTGCCAGTTCCGTATCCTAAAGGGCCTACCACTGCCTTCTAATTTTCACTCATTTCTCACACCCCTTCCTGGCATTATTTTACGGAGCAGTAATTTATTTGCGCTCACATGAGTGCATTTTACATTTCATTAGAATGCAAAAGCAATAATTCAACATATGCCAACTAATAAACGTTAAAAACACTAAAATGAATATGTTGTGGTGAAAAGGGGGTCATGAGAAAAGCATTTCGGGGAACCACACTGGCAGGCGGATAAGGTGTAATGTTAAGATTTATTGGAGCAAAAACAAACTGTGCCAGGTGTCGGTGTTTCACCCACTGCTCTGTTCTGTGGCAGTCCCGCTTCTGGGGTCTCAGACCTGCACCTGTGCTCCCCAAGCCCAGGAGGACCAGGGTCCACTAATTCTCTGTGTCTCATTTCTCCATCTGCTCATCCCCCACCAGTGCTGACTGGGGCCACACTTGGACCTCAGCTTGGGCCATGTGAGTACTAGAGAGAGAGAGCAAGCACATGAACGAATGAATGCACATGTGCTACCCCCAAGGGCCTTTATTAAGCTTTGCTTATATGACATTGCTTTTGGGAGAGAGCAGGCTTTCTTTCAAACTCACCAATCTCTTTCTTAATCCTTCCCAGGTCTATGCTGGGTCCTTCCCCTAACCAATCCTTTTTCAGGATCTACTGGGTTTCCTGTCCCTTATCCAATCGGATCCTTTTCTGAGGTTTCCCAGGTTAGGCTCTGCCCTTTATGTGGCTATTTTGGCTCCTACTGTGCATGCCTCAGAGTTCTGCCTCCTCATCTGGTTTCCACTGCGCACGTGCTTCCTCCCCGTGTGCCATCTTGGTTTCTACTGCCCATGTGCCTAGCAAAGAATTTCCCAGGGAGGGAACTGGTCGTCCCCGGGGAGACTGGAAAGCCAGTCCCTCCCCACTACCCACTGGGGTCGGGCTGGAGGTGAGGGAAGGGTACAGGGGAGGGGGAGGTGTGAATCCCCTTGGCAGGGGTTCAGCAATCTCCTGGGGTATCTGAAGCTATAACTCCCAGACTTAATCGGGCTTAGGCATAGCCAGTTCTGTTCCCGTTTCTTTCATTAATTTCTAACTAGCTGCCTAGCTGCCTATGCTAACAAACATGGTTTATAGTCAACAGGAAATGTTTACCTGATTGTTGAAATTATAAATGGACACCTTATACAGATTTGTAACTTCATAATTACATTTACTTAGATTTCCAAACTGTAAGAATAAATATCAATAAAAGCCATGGGGTTGAAAGATTCAGTGTCAACTATTTTTCTAAGATTTGATTGCTTTGATCGGATATATAATGTCAAATGAAAGTGAATTTTTCTTTGCTGCAGTTTGGAACATTCTGGCATCTCCAAAGGGCATGGTAGCATCAGACAGGTTTCATTCATTTTCTTACAGCCACAGCTGTGCTCCCAGACCCATCTGGTTACACAGCGACCAATTCTAAAAAGATGTATAGACAAGTGGCCCACATCTGCAAAGTCTACCTGTTCTCTATAGTGGACAACAAAGCTACCCAACAGTAGTGATGTCCATTCACACGTATTTAACCAAGAGTAACTTTTGTGCTCTTGATTGGAACCATGATTCTCATCTCATTGATAATCGCCTCTAATTGGTGCTTTTCAACCTCTTCTTGTCCTTTCAAATAACTCTACATCATCTTACTGTACATTTTCAGAATATCCAGAGGCATGAAAAAAGGTCTTAAGGGTAGGAAGCAGAGAACATTCATAGGATACAAGGTCAGAGGACCCGTTAATTCGATTAAGTCTATTCAATATATGGTGTGGGAGGGAGGGCTTAAAAAGTATTGGATGGGGAGATATAGCAAATAATTTTTTTTCCAAATGTCCTATTCTATTAAGAAGACGCGTATTATAGGAACTGCATGTTTAGAGGGTTAAAGCATGGTAAAATTAGAAGATACTTCTTTCAGGATGCACTAACCATAACTTAGAAACCTGTAGGCATTTATGGCTCCATCTGCCCTGGCCATTTTTAGTTTTAAATCAGAAGTAACAAAAAAGAACAAAAAATAAAATGTTTCCAGCTGGCTCATCTGAAGGGGTTGTTAGAAGGATCGGGTTGACACTTGAATATTTTTGTTTATATAAAAGAGAATTTTTTGATACTAAATTTTTTTTTATTCTTTTATTATGATTATACCTTTCAACTAAACATTTCAATAAACTAATTAACTATTTATTTAACAAATTCAGCTTATCTTTTTCCTTCTAAATACTAGGAAACATAGGTATTTACATTCTAAAAACATTTTTAGTGATTTTTGTAACTTTTGAAATATAATCTTTTAATTGGACAGCAGCCAAATAGCACATATTATTGTGCAGATATATTTTAGGTGGTACTCATTGCATTAGTGGGCCATACATTAGGACATTTTGTTTCCATTGGTAAGACACAGGAAATAAAAATAGCTTCTCAATAGAAATTAATCCCAGATTCTGACTGCTATTCTGACTGCTATTCTTATGTTTCCTTAAAACATTTTCTATTTCTAAACATACACTTACAGAAAGTGCTAGAGCCTCTGAAGTTAAGGACCCTATTGTAAAATTCTTTATATTTCCAGCTCATGATTTCTCAATAAATACAGATGACTTTACATGGTACTAAAATCTGGAAATGATTTTTTGTATACGTTCCTCTAAGATAATCATGTCTTATTAATCTTTCCACAGGTTCTACAACATCATGGTACTTACCGTAATTTTTAAATTAATAACAAAGGATTAAGATTTATACAATTTAGATGTAAAGTTTATTAAAATTACATAATGCTTTGGAAACGTTACATCAGTAATAATACTATTACATAACACTATTTCCACAGCAAAACTGAGAACATTTTGTAATATATAATGGAGCCACACAACGCAGACTTAGTTGAAATAGGGGATCATCAGGCCAGTGACAAACATCCAAGGAAAGTCTTATTCACACAAAGCAGTAATAACTAACACAAATAAATACTTTTTCAATCTGCTAACAATTCATAAAGGACTTCTATGTGCTAGGCTCAATGTCAAGTATTTTCCTTTTAATATTAAACCCTCCTAACAACACTGTGAAGTAAATGGCATAATCTCCACTTACAAATGTGCCAGCTTGAATTCAGCTGGATCACGGTAAGAGCAAGAGGAGGAGGGATTTGACCCTGGGCCTCTCTGTGTTGTGTTCATTGTTGTCATTTCTGTGATTTGTCTATTCCATGCAGCTATTCATAGCTTCTGTAGATTTAAGTTATTTTAAGACCATAACTATAATTCATTTTAAAGAATAAGTAGTGAAGTGGTAAACTATTGTCATATTATGGCCATCCTGTATCAACCAGATAAGAGTCAAACATGTTTGATGTTCATTAGTCCCTAGTTGCTTCGCTGACATTATCAATATGGATAAAATGACTCGCTGGGGAAATTAATAGCATTAAATAGCAAGTGCTAAAAGAAACTTTGTTATTTAAAATCCTATGCTAAAATGACAATGTAATCAAACTTTGACAGGGCAAACTAATTGGTATGCCAGATTTGAAATGTAAAACACCTCCACGGTTCTGATTCTAAAAAGTTTCATATTATTTAATGAGCTCTTTACATAAATTTGCAAGCAAAGTAAACAATATTTAAAGTTACGGCTTTTCTCCCATACACTCATAAACCAAAATGATATGCTAGCTTATTTTTTAAAAGTTATGTTCTGATGTCAGAAACTCTTATGCACATACTTCAAATTGTAAATGAAATCTAAGAAAAATTTTCTCATAAATAGATAAACAAATTCCACATTGCTTTTTAAAAAGACAAATTATTGCACTATAAGGTAGACTCATCTCACACTGGGAACAGAGTTATTTCCTTAAATTAAAACAACAACAAAAATAATAAGAGCAGCCCAGCCTGGTGTCTCAGTTGGTTGGCGCATCCTCCCATACAACAAAAAGATTGCGGGTTCATTCCCAGTCAGGGCACATACCTAGGTTTCAGGTTTGATCCCCATTGGGGGTGCATACGGGAGGCAACAGATCAATGTTTCTCTCTCACATGATGTCTCTCTCTCTCTCTTTCTCTCTCTCTCTCTCTCTCTCTCTCTCTCTCTCTCTCTCTCTCTCTCTCTTCCTCTATCTCTAAAATCAATAAACATATACATGGGTGAGAACTAAAAAAAATTGTAAGAGCAAATAAAAAGGAGGATGTGTATGAGAAAGTGGCATATATTTATAGATGAATGGCTGCACTATTTCTCAAGTTTTACATTACAGTTGTTCATTTTATTGTGCCACATGTGGAGTTAGCTGGTCCAATATTTTCTAAAGACAAAAACACAACATTGTGAAAAGTCAAAATACATATCATATTACCTTGGTGAAAAATGACTTCTGTAATGTTCTCATTACAAAAGACAACAATCAGGTAACTAATTGTAAAAGAAAAAACTAAGCACTGCTTTTAGAAAGGTTATGTTATGGAAATAATTTTTAAAATGAATGAAATTTCATATGAAATTAGAAGAAAACTTCAAAAGATTAATCATCACTCTTTTAAACAAAAAGGCAATCTACTTTTTTATTTTCATTAAAAACTGACACAGCACTAACTGAGGAGATTGAATTATAAAAACATATCGCATCACACGGCAATGCTTGATCAAAATCAGCAATCAGGAGTAAAAAGAAGCAGTGTTTCATCATAATAGCAAATTCTGGAAGACAACCAAATATATCATCTGGCAGTTCAACAGCTGTTACAGCTTGGTAGTAATACCTTGGCATTTGCTATAAGCTATAACTTTGAAAAATTGATTTTTCATCTGCCAGATAAAATACCCAAAATCTTCTTTTAACATTTTAATATTTAAATAAAATGTATGTACTAGTCATTACAATTTGACACACTTGACAGTAAAGCCACCAAATTAATTTTCCTATTAATAGTTTAATTTGAGTATAAATACTTGGCAAAGAATTGACATGGGTAATAATGGAAATGCAATTTTGTTGAATTTCATTGTGCTAGCACAATGGATTAATATCTGCTAATATCATTCTCAGTTCCTTCTCTGAGAGAACAAGTTTGGGAACATGATTAGAATTCCATCATAGAGAGAACTGACAACAATAATAATTCAAAGAGTAAACTGACATATATTAATGATCTAAGAATATATAATTACAACTAAAATTTAAACAACTGTCAAATGAAATTTACTGAAAATGAGAATTTTTTATTTAGGCCACATAAATCACTGAAATGTATATTTAGTAGTTGGAAAAATAAATTGCAAATTTAAGTATAACTGGTTCTTGCAAGTGACACAGTGTTTTATTTTAAGACCTGGTAAAATCTCAGAATAAGAAGGATGTTTCCCATTAAGTAAATCCTTTATAAAAACCTTCAATTCTGGCATTCGACTTAGATTTTGAAATGTCATAAAACATTTAGAACTCAACATTTATGCAGTCCAGTGTTAGAAAACAAAGTGGCAAGAATAGATCACATCTTAAAGTAATCAAGTATAGGTACCTTAATGCCTATTGCTGTTTTCTTTGCTTCTGCTTTTAATTTGGTTGCTCGTAAAATAGGTTTGGTTTTTTTATAATCCTGTTTACCTAGAAAGAAATAATTTCAGACAATGAGTTATGCTTATGTATACTTCAAGTTTAACAGCCATCTGAAATGTCAAAGAATGTTTAAATAGAGTAAAATTGGGACACGGTTGCAAAGTAGTTCCCAGTTATGGAAACCATAAACTTGTCTCCCTAAGATCAACTTTTCCTCCTCCTCTACTTTTTCAGGAAGAAGATTTGACAGGCATCTTTGATTTGCTGAGCAGTGATTATAAGAAAAGACAAAAACTTCTTTTAGCGAATAAGATGTTTAAAGTACAGAGAGTAAACCTTGTGGAAACATTTGGAAACAAATGTGTAAATAAATGAGTATACATAAGGTCCCATTAATAGGTAAAGCTAACTTTGTCTTCATAATTGATTATAAAGTCATTCATTATAAATTTATTTTATTATTTTATTATGGATAGTTTAAGTATTTAAGTAATTAACTTGAAAGATATTGTCAAGTTTTTCCAAGTAAGAAACTCAAAAAGATAAATAACTTTTAGTCACTGAATCTTTTAGAGAACATACCTATTTAACTTTTGGTTCTTTTAATAGAAGACAGAATAAATATGGCTAGATAAAAGATATAGGATAGCTACATTTAGATATTAGTTTCCATTTTCTCTACCACATTTCACAGCCAAAAATGAACAAAACTTAGTGCCACCAAGTATCTTTTTTTGGGGTACTATCTCATGACCCCACTGAGTAATGCCTATTAGTCTGTAAAAAAATAGATTTAACAATAACAACAAAAGCACTGACTAGAATAATATACATTTTTGTTAACCACACTCTTAACTAAGAACTGGGTCAAAAGAGTCTCAAACATAACAGTATGTTATTCTGAGTGGGACTGAACATGTGACCATATAATCTCTTCAGCTGTTTTATATTCTGTTATGCGGCCTTGTTTCCATTTTACTCTCTTTCCTTTCAGTGATCAGTTCTTTCCAAAAATTACCTCTCTTTGTTCTTTAATTTCCACATCTTCCACACACTAAAATTAATTCGAAAGCAGTTGATCTAAACTAAAATACATCATGAACATGCAATGCATGATATATTTCTTAATGTATCTGTGTGAGCGAGTAGAGGGGTTGAGCAAAAAAAAAAGAAAAGAAAAAACTCATGGATACTAGTATGGACAACAGCATGGTGACTGCAGGGGAAGGGGGTTGGGGGTAGATGGAGGAGGGAACAGGAGAGATAAATGGTGATGGAAGCATACTTGACTTGGGGTGATGAACACACAAAACAGTGTAGAGATGATCTGTTGTGGAACTGTGCACCTGAAACCTGTATAACTTTGCTAACTAGTGTCTTCCCAATAAATTCAATAAAAAGGAAAAAAATAAACATATAAATAACTAAATAACATTTTTAAAAATTAGAAATGGCAGAGAGGAGTCAAATGGATGGGAGCGATGAAGAAATGCTATAGTTGTGTCCATTAGGCACATAAAAGTGTTTGTTTGGCTGGAGGTATATTTTTTAAAAAAGAGTAATATTCACTGACTAATATTCACTCTGATTTCACATCTCAATGGTCAAACTATTTATGCCATTATTCCTGCTGAGATATGAAACTTTCCAGAACAATGAAAATGGTGACATATCAACTGCCTCTGACACTCACGGTTACAAAGCAAGTTTCTAATGAGAATCTACAGACAAGTTTACAGATTATAGACTTGAGGTTAAGCAGGCATTCTTGTTCTATCTCATATGTGCCCTATAATAATCTCTAGATGCAATGGGGGAAAAATAAGCAAATGAAAAAAAGATTATCTTATATTAACCGGTACGCTTTTCATACACATATGCAATATTCTGGATGGTGTGTCTGCCATAAAACAAATTCAAATATACCTCAAAGAGTAAATGTGCCTGACCGGTTTGGCTCAGTGACAAGTTTACAGATTATAGATTGGTTAAATGTGTTCTATTTCGATTCAATCCTATATCTCAGATGTAATAATCTCTTGATGCAATGGGGGGAAAATAAGCAAATGAAAAAAAGATTATCTTATATTAACCGATGTTTCTGACTCTCTATCCCTCTCCCTTCCTCTCTGTAAAAAATCAATAAAATATATTTTAAAACAAAGAGTAAATGTTAAAGTGAGAATTTATCACTCTGCTTCACATCCCATATAACCATTGGTTAAATGTGTTCTATTTCGATTCAAATCCTATAATCTCAGAGAATATTGCAGATTTATATTACATTTGATATGAACATTTGAAACCGTATTATAAGTAGATGATTTTAAAAATTATTGTACATCTGGCACTGCTCCACATAGTGAATCTGTCATTAATTCAGTCTTCTCCTTGCTGACTATGATATCCAAAAGCATATACTGCAACACATGGTTTCAGTCTACTCAGTGAAAACATTTACAGCAGCCATCTATTAAGTTATTTATAACTAAAACCAGATCTTTCCATTATATCCAAAGAGGTTTTCAACATGTTATTTTTGTTATGGCTTCAAGAAGGAAACCAGCTGGCCGATGTGGCTCAGTTGGTTGGAGCGTCGTCCTGTGCACAGAAAGGTCATGGGTTCAGTGCCTGGTTTGGGCACTTATGGGAGGCAACTGATCAATGTTTCAATGTTTCTCTCACACCGATGTTTCTCTCTCTCTCCTCTCTCACTCTCTCTCTCTCTCTCCCCCCCTCCCTCTCCCTCTTCCTTCCTCTCTTTCTAAAATCAATAAAAATATATATCCTCATGATGATTAAAAAAAATAAAGGATGCCATATGTTCACGATTATAAAAAGTATATATAATATATAGAAGGCCCCACCTTCTTCTAAGTACTTACATTTAAAAAATACTAGATTTTAGATATAGATGGTTTCTTGACTACATTGTGTCTGATTTTGGTTATACTAATAATGCAATAACCAAAGTAGCTATTTAGCAATTGTTCATTACATTTTATCTTCAGGAAAACCTAGATAACCCAAGCCTATGAAGCCAATCACGGGCAACTCTGCAAATCACATCTCCCTAGGATTTTTTCTTGCTATTAATCTTTTTTTGTTAGTGTTAGTGTTTATTTATTTAATTACTTTTATGGTCTAATTCCGTAAAGTTTATGTTCTTTGTCATATACAGGCACTTAGCTTAATTTTCATCTGACTGACCGATAGTTTTCATAAATGCCTTGAACAGTAAGTCTTCTGGCTTCACTGAGGGGCTGTGTGTATATGTGGGGGGAAGGGGTATACATTTTCCTGGATCTGCCTTAGCCTTCACTTCCCACTAGCCTCCTCAAGATCATCAAGAGAAGAGCTTATAGCCCTTTCTGTCCTTCTTGGACGTGGTATAGCTGTGCACAGCCTTATGACTTTCTATGATTCCCAGGAATGTGTGTCAAAGATTTTTAAAGATTCTATGGACATCTTATTGCCCAGTTTTGTTTTGTTTTAGGTTTTTTAGGTCAGCCACATAACTAGCCCAACTAGTGATGCTGACTCAGGTAGCTGTAATGTTAAATACGCCATACTCATTGTTTTTGTCAAATACATGGGAAAAGGGCTTTTCACAGAGACTGAGCTCTAAATCAGGTCAAATAAAGACAAGTTCTGAGAACGGGCTTTCAGTGGGCTGCCATCCAGGTCCGACAGTGACAGTTCTCAGAGGATTTCTGCCTTCTCCAGTGCCTGCAGGATGTGGTTTTTCACAACCACTATAGTTGCAAGACGAAGGAGAGGAAAATGGAATTACAACAAGTTAAACAAAACAAAACACAGTATTCTTACTGAAATTCAGCTGTTTTTCTTGAATAAACATTCTATGGATTGTTGTAAGACTTGTTAATTTCCAAATATCTGAAAAAGTTGTTTTTAAGAATTTGTTGCCACTGTTCGTTTTGCTTTTATAAAGCACAACGTTCAGAAATAAAGATTTGGATTACTCACTAAAGGCAAAAGGCTCATCAAACCAAGAAACCTGATAGAGACAAGAAGATCTAGAATGAATATTGGAGGAGACAGGTCATCAATTACACTACGATGACCAACCAGAGACTGATGATGATAACCTCAAACGCTATTTATATGCTCGCTCCCTAGAGTGTAACCTCTATTCTCCAAGGCATCCATTTACTATGTAAAAACAGCATTTCAAAATTGTTAAAAATATTTCTTCATCTTACTTTAATCTTGGTCACAACAGGATAAGTAAGAAGGAAGGAAGGAAGGGAGGGAGGGAGGGAGGGAGGGAGGGAGGGAGGGAGGGAGGAAGGAAGGGGAAGGGAAGGGAAGGAGGGAGGGAGAGGGGGAGGGAAGGAGGAAGGAAGGAAAGAAGGGAGGGAGGGAGGAAGAAAGGAAAGGTATCACTCAGTATCATTCAAGATCCTGGCCTTACAGAACAGCAGTCCCAGGCTTGGTTGGGAAACACCTGGGTAATTGTTGAGGATCTCCTTAGATCCTCTTCGTTTTATCCTACATAATAAAAGGCTAATATGCAAATCGACGGAAAGGCGAAACAACTGGTCGCTATGACATGCACTGACCACCAGGGGGCAGACACTTGACGCAGGAGCTGCCCCCTGGTGGTCAGTGCGCTCCCACAGGGGGAGTGCTGCTCAGCCAGAAGCCAGGCTGACAGCTGGTGAGCACAGCGGCAGTGGCGTAGTGGCGCTAAGGATGTCTGACTGCAGGCTTAGGCCCACTCCCTGAGGCGTCAGTCAAACATCCCCCAAGGGTTCCCGGCTTGCAAAAGGGCACAGGCTGGGCTGAGGGACTCCCCCCACCCCGAGTACACGAATGTCATGCACCGGGCCTCTAGTTTTCATGATAAAAGAAAGACAAAAATCCAAATTGAAATAGCATGAAAATGAGGGAGAGGGAGGGAAAAGAGGAGGGAGACATGAAAAGATTAACTGATTATTGACTGATTCCAGGAGTTAAGCATAGGAGTTTAATTGCGATTGACCTAAATTCAAGTCTTGACTATGCAGAACTTTCTCTTTCCACCACCAGTTTCTGTTTCTTGCTTCACTCTGGAATCATGGCTACATCCAGCTCTGGCTCACACCCCTTTAAAACTAAGACCAAAGTGTAATGGGTACTTTTCCTTGGATTCATTTTAATTATTCTTATACCCAAAACAATTACCAAGTTTCTTCCAATTACAGAAGACTAAGATAATGTGTCTAGTTCCCACTGCAACCAACTTTAACAAATCAAAGTAGTTTGTCTTTAATTTTTCCTGTTAAACAGAGATTGAAAAGATATACTTGAAAACGCATCGTACATAATCAACAGAATTTTCAGTGTTAAACAGGGAGTATGAGTATCAACTAAAAGCAAAATCATAACTAAAACGAAAACACTGATGCATAAGAATTTTCAAATTATGCCTGGATTTTTTTATAGCAAAGATGATACTACACATGATACTACTCATATTTTTTATTTACATATACTTTGCAGACAATCTATGTAGTATCTGCTTTTCAAACAATATTTTAAAATGCCATTTTCAGTAATAATTTCTAATAAGTAGGTATTATCTGTTTTAAAAGTCCTTTCTTATTCAGTATAATTAATATATTTAACTTTAGCATAGGCACTGTTTCTATAAAGAACCACAAGTAGCTATGAAAACATATAGTTAATAAAGATCATAAATAAGTTGGTACCATAATATTATCATTTACTATTCTTATGTTACATTTAGAAAAGGATAGAAGAATTTATATGCTCTATTTGATACAAAATAAAAACCTATGTTTATGTCATTATTTGATATTTAATGCAATACTCATTTACACCTATGCCACTGCTTAATGAAAAAATACATTACGTAATTGCTTTTTGTATTTGCTTTTCGGTTCCTTAGCTTTGCCCACATATAAGACTGCATCTTTGCCCTTGGTTGGTATTGCTACCCAAGTTCATTATCATGAGAATATCTGGTTATTGTTTTATAAATGTTCATCTTTCAGAAGACCAGTTTTTTTCTTTCTCGTCAGTGGACTTTATACTAACCACACTCATTATCATCATGTGGCAGCAGTGCTCTTCCTCTGCCTTAGCTGCTTTAAAAATTAATGCACGGTTATTTTCTGAATACTATATAAGCTGCTTATGAGTACATTATGCTATCAAGCAAGCACATGCAGAAAAGCTTCCTAAACTGTTATTCTTTCAGTGAAAATACAGCTGGTTCTGCTTCAAAGGCACATCTTTTCACCTGCAAATGGACTTGCTTCTACACTTATTCCTCAATTCATTGTCTTTTATTTGTGTCTGGAAATCTTTAATTGCCTTTAATTAGGAAAAAGTAAACTCAGTGCTTTAATCTTGCAAATACATTCAATCATAATTCTGTTTGGGATGAATACCAAGTTCTATTCACTGTCTGATCGCTATAACAAAGATATATAATTTATTGTCCATTTATATAGACCACACCAATTAAGATACAATAGAAAAGCAGAGATGAGTCAAAATATTTGGGGAAAAAAGTCTGCAGTCTAAATTTAATTGCTCAAGGAAATTACTGGAAGACGAGTTATTTACAGCATGCCATAAATATTAAAAAATTAAAATTTGGTAATCAACAGTAAAAACTTTTATATTTCAACATTTTTAGAATAGTTTCTCATCAACTGCTCCAAATCCCTACCCCCTACCTCAAAAAGCAAAACACTATTTGGCATCTTATTTTTCTCATGTTACCAAAATTACTTATGAAAGGGCAGTACAATTTGGCATATAAAGTAATTTCTCAACTGCCATATGAACACAATTTTAGTTACTACATTAAAAACTACAAATAGCCCGGCCGGTGTGGCTCAGTAGTTGAGTGTCAACCTATGAACCAGAAGGTTATGGTTCGATTCCTGGTCAGGACACATGGCCGGGTTGCGGGCTCGATACCCAGTAGGGGGCATGCAGGAGGCAGCCTACCAATGCTTCTCTCTCATCATTGATGTTTTCTACATATAAATTTTTATTGGTTTTATGTATTCTAAATATTCTTTCACTTTGTTTACATCTCTTGTTTTGCAAAAATATATTTTATTTTATGGAGAGCACCTTATATATTACATAGGGTGTCCCAAAATTCATGCAAGATTTGAATTTGCGTGAGCATTAACAACAACAACAACAAAAAAAATAAAAGCCTAATTTTACTTGGTTTATTGAATCAGATTCTAATATCTGTTGCCCTTTGATTTCAATCCCTTCAATTTGATAAGCATTACCAAGTACCAATTCTGGCCCAGGAGCAGGGACAATGAAGACCAATGAAGACCACGGCTTTGCGTATGTGCCAGCAAAGCCGTGGAGGCCATTTACCTGATGTGCTATTCCATACATAACCCTATACTGTATACTTTATGAATCAATAAAAAATTTACAATTTTTAATTATAAACCTGTGTTTTCTATCAAAAGTACTTCTTGCGTGAATTTTGGGACAGCCTATATTTATGTAATAGGTATATATTCTTTTGGTATCAATTATTTCTATTTATCTTCTGATTTCTATTGCAACCTCTTGTTTATTCTTCAGTTATTTAGAAGGTTTTTTATTTTTTTAATTAAAAAGAAAAAAGTGGAATAGGAAGAAATGTGAAAGAAGAGAGTGGGGGTTAGGTAAGGAGAAGTTACCTTTTTTGCTTCTGACTACAAGTTTATCACAATTTGTTCAGAGTTGTGGTGGTAGTATATTGATTCTTTAAAATTGGGGGTCTTGGTTTGTAACTAGCATGTAAGTAAATTTTTTATAAATACTCCACGCATCCTTGAAAAGAATGGATAGAAAAATCCTACATATAGTCTAAAACAGATAAGCTTCTTATCTTCCTATGCTGATGCGTGGCAGTCCACCATTTTACTAAGGTAAAAGTTTAATGGAGAATTTGAGGTTATCAAATTATTACCATTAATAAACAAGAGAATTACAAGTTGTTACATGGATAAAAAAGATTTAATAGATGATAATATTAAAAATACTGCCTATATAAAAGCATCCAGCCTTAAGAATAAACATTTTTTTGCTTTTATTAAATTAATAAAAACCATAAAAGCTTTGAAAAAATTATAGTTACACAAAATGTATTTCTCCATTGGCAGGCAGGACTGCACATTTTTGCTCCTTAAAAACTCTATACAGTCTTTTATTAACCATATTCTGTATGTTATAAGTATTAGGGGAAAGTTATTTTCTTAATACCACATATAATTGCTTTTTTTCTTTATCTTAATTTGCAGAAATGTATCAAAGGGAAATTTATTGCTTACCAATTTGCTTTCTGTACTGATCAACAGGAAGTTTTACAGTGGAGGCATCTTTTCTACCCATCTTTGATCTCCAAAATGCCTTCTGCAAAGAAAAGAAAAAAATTATGATGAAATCCTAAAAAATCAAAAGCACTGTCTACAAACTTCAGGAATAATTTATTCCATAAACTTCATTTTTAAAGCAATGGGTAAAAGTGCCTTTGACTTATTCCCATTAGATATTAGTAAAGAACACAAAATTATTTCAAAAAAATTATCAAGGATACAATTGCTGATAATTAAATTTCCCAATCATTTGTTCTTGGTAACACTCATTTTATCCAGAACTATCAATGCTAATTAAACCACACAGAGAGGGCACGTCTGTAAATGTGGAAATAACGTAGTATTGTGTTTATTCACATGGTTTGAAGCTGCAGGCAGGCTCCTGACAGCGTGTTTCTCTCCAATTACCTCCTCTGCTACACAACGAGGCTAAAGTTTGAATCCCAGGTACTTCAAATTTTGTTTTATAAAGCATGACATAGGTAACAAAAGCACTTGAATTTGAATTCTAGTTCTGCCTCTCTTCAGTAAACAGTTTAAACTACTACTGCATATTTTAATATTCTTATTCTTACTACATTATAAGCCCTGTTTGATTCAATCTACCACATATCTTTCAAATCCTATTATTTTTATTGAGTTTAAATATTGTGGCAGAGACAAGCTACTCACCAAAATCCATATTCCCCTTTTCTTCCTGGCAGAGTTACACTGTAATTCCTAACCTCAGTGCAAACACATAACTGAGTTGTTGTTAACAGAGTATGAATGGAAGTGATGTGTGTCACTTGCAGACCTGAGCATTAAGATCTCCCTTGTTCAAACCTAGGTTGCAGATTCAATCCTTGGTCAGGGCACATACAGGAAACAACCACTGGATGTTTCTCTCTCACATTGATTCTCTCCTCCCTCCCCTCAACTTTCTATAAAATCAATAAAAGCGTATCTTTGGGTTAGGATAAAAACAAAACAAAAACCTGCCCCCGACCCCACCAGCACTTCCACATACCTGTTCCCCTTCACTCCCTAGAAACTCACTTGAATGCCTGACTGGGAAGTTCAGGCTTTTGAGCCATAGCTTTCCCGTTCTCCTTGCTTAGGGCTCTGCCAATGAAGTGACGCTAAGTTCTCCACTGCAGTTCTCAGTGTGTAGTGTTTGGCTCTTGTGTGCTGCGTAGACTAACTCTCTGTTCGGTAACACAAGCAAATAGCTTCTCCTGACAGGCTTCTTAGTAGTCTCCTGTGCAGCAGGTTTCATCATCATGATGGACCAAGACTCCTGTGTGTTTCCCATTCTTCTCTCTCAAAACAGCAGTAATTATTGGAGGTAAGACACAGTTAACCTCTGCTTTACCATTACTTATTAGGGGACTAGTGGCCTGGTGCACGGATTCGTGCACATTGGCAGGAAATTAGAAGAAATATTTTAATATCACTATTTGCCCTTTCTCTATAAAAAAAGTGTCAACCAAATTCATGATCGACAATGACAGATCGAAATACATGCGTGAGACTGGTGCCAGTGAGAGCTTTATGTATCATGCATGCGCAAGTCAACTTAGCCTTTTATATATATACTTGCTTATATATATAAGAATAAACTTGCTTAATTAGACCTGCTTTCTGATGTAGCTAAACTTTTTCCACCCCAACTTCTCTTTCAGGTAATTTTCAGCAACACAGCAGTAAATATCAACATGAAGGAGATTATTATTGTAGATCACGCAGGGAGAACAAGAATAAAATGTTTAACTGCAGCAGTGTTTGACCATATTCTGCACAGTGAGAAAACCTGAAATCATTTTCAAGTTCCACCATTTCTTACTTCTTTTCAGTCAAGTCAAGTTTCTAAGCTTTTTAAATCTCTGTTTTCTGGCTAATGAAAAGAAAATAGGATTCCACCAAGTCTCCTACCTACCTACTCCAGGAATTCTGTGAGGATCAAATGAGATGAGGCATGGGAAAACGCTTCACAGACATTTGGTTCAAGTGTGAAATGTTTGCACCTGGCTATGAAAAAACTGCGAGGCTAGTTGTTGGTAGGGAGAGGAAGCCGGGCGTTACCTGGATGGAGGGAAGGACACTTAGCATATTAGCCTTTTATATATATAGATTGGTGAGACTGGGAAAGAGTAAGTAAATTTCATAGTCTGTAAACCTCAAGGAACCACATTCCAGTTTGAGATATATCCTTAACCTACTCTTTGTCTCTCTGTCTCTGTTTTTAACCACATTGGCTTCAGATCTTTGACTTTCTACTGGATGCAACGGATGGGAACTTTAGGATTTCCCTTCTGGGAAGGCAGGAAAGAGGATGTGCATGGCTATTTCATGACAAGAAAGATGGACTATAGGAAAAGCTGTTGGCTACTCAATGAAGTACATGTTCTCTCTCTTTTGTTTACTGTGCACACTGGACCACATTTTCCAGCTTCCTTTGATGCTAGTTGTGGGCATGTGACTGAGTTTCAGCCAATGAAATATGAGTAAATTAATGTCTGCAACTTATTCATATGCTCCTCATTCATCTGGCTCAAATGGAGGTGACCTCCAGAGTGACACTGAAAAAATGTGATGAAGACGGCAAACATTACATCCTGGATCCTGAGTGACTGCATAGAAAAGGGCTATTCAACCAACTTGTTTTCCTCTTTCATGCTGCAATGAGAACAAGAAATAAATTGTAGCATATGGGCCTCTGTCCTTTTTTGTATCTATCAATTATAGTCAGTAGTATCACCCTAATTAAAACAAACATGTTTAGATGTCTCCATATAAACTGATGTAATTGTCAAGGTATAGTTTTACTAATAAGCATTATTAAGGTTCTCAAATACCAAATGAATTTGAATACGTTCAGACCAAACTGTACTGTTCCCATATGTATATGGTCACACAGAGCAATGTTAACAATGATCCCACCTAGTACAGTAAAAGGCATCCCCAAATTAATAAGTTTTACATATGTATAAGAAAATTATAAACTCAGCAAAAATCCATTTTTCTATTCATAAAAATCTTCATATTTAATATTATGCTAATATTTAAGAATATAAAAATGACGACAAAAGTCAAATTACATTTTCATTCCTCATAAACCATGTAGTTATTAAATACAAGCTAACACATCCTTAAAATTCCAGAAATGAAACCAGGACATCACCTAATCCTATTGTCTCACTTTTAATAATTCAGAACATTAAAAATTAATACTGTTAATATAAATACCATAAAAATGTCAAAATATATATTTACTCATATAGAAACTATTTGCATAGTGTTTTGTATTTCTTAATTGTAAAGAGGAGTCATTTTAATTCATTGTGTGGGGCTAAAAAATATATCACTTCATTTTAAAAGTTAGGATAAATGAATAAAACACAGAAAACATTACTTCCTCTTCAATTTAGTTTTGCTTGTCACCTTTATAGAATAACTTAAATTTTTAAAAATTACTTACACTATCCACTAAAACAGTCACTCACTATTCTTCCTCCAATTCCTTCCTGGTCATTTAAACCAACATCCTACCAGAGATAACATTTAGAGGCCAGTGTTTTATTGATTCATTACACATAATAAACAATAAAATAAGGGATCCATAGACAATATCTTTTCATCAAAGTAAATTGAATTTTATTTATTTTAAAATGCACTTTAAATAAAAAAAATTGTACCCCCAAAATCTTAAGAACCTAAATTTTTATAAGGACATACCATTTATGAACAAACACATTTTATATTATGTGACTATTAAAACTTTAAAAGAATTTCAACCTAGGAAATTAATTCAAGAGAAACAAATTTTAAATTTTTGTTCCTATTTCTTTTAGTGGTTGGTAATCCCTAATTAAAATGTCAAAAATGTAAAATCGTCATCTTGTCTTTGAAATTATTATATTCTACTAGAGGCCCGGTGCAAGAAATTCATGCATGGGGGGGGGGGGAGTCTCCTCAGCCCGGCCTGCACCCTCTCACCATCTGGGACAGCTGGCTCCTAACTGCTTGCTTGCCTGCCTACCTCCCTGATCACCCCTAACTGCTCCCCTGACTGCCTGATTGCCCCTAACCATTCTGCCTGCCTGCTTGATCGCCCCTAACTGCTCGCCTGCCTGCCTGATTGCCCCAAACCACCTCTACCTCGGCCCCCGCTGCCACAGCTTCGTCCGGAAGGTCAGTTGGCTGTCTGGTCTAATTAGCATATTACGCTTTTATTACAGATTCTTTGAGTAAAATGACATTCTACCAAATTTTAAGATGAAAGTGCCTAGAGAATGCAGGCATGCACAAAGGATTCACAATTTATTAGCTACAACAAACAAGACGTTAGAAAAGGGATACCCATTCATGTGATGGTGACAACTGTCAGTGCCTCAGACATCTACAACCTCTAAAATAGTCTGACTTTTCTTTGTTCTTCAAAGCCTTACAGTAATCACCATTCTTTTCTATTGCTGTGATGGTTAGACAGCAAACTCCCAAGAAATCCAGGGAGACATTAGCACATACAGCCCCAGTTTCTAATAAGACATCTATTTGCATACAGCATCGGCACAATTTAAAATGTGCTCTGATAGATGCGGAAAGGGAATAACAGATTTATATTAGCATGTACAATACCAAGATTGTTTTCACAATTTGATTCCTTGGAGAGGACATCTCATCACCTTCTTTTACAAAGAACACTACATTCCCTGAGGAACTAACTTGCTCTGATAGCTAAAGCAACTAAAATATGAATTAATAAGAAAGTATTTATTATTTATGGACATTGCTGTAGGAATAATTTGATTAAATCATCAGAGATTTTAACATTTTTGAAACTTGATATCACATACTTAAGGAAGAAGGTACTAATTTTATTAAATATCTAAAAGCGCATATTAAAATAATTCATAATTTCTTATTTAATTAAAACTTTCTACTCTTTAGAACTTTTAAGATTAGAAAGTGTTTTTGTTTTGCCCTGGCTGGGTGGTTCAGTTTTTTAGAATATCGTTTAGATGTTCAGTTTTTTGGAATATCATCCCAAATACCAAGAGGTTGTATGTTCGATCCCCTGATGGGGCAAATATGGGAGGTAATTGATATTTCTGTCGCATCAACGTTTCTCTCTCTCTTTCTCAAAATAAATCAATAAACATGTTCTCAGTTGAGGAATAAAAAAAAGTGTTTTTGTTTTTAATATCCTTTCTTAAACTGGTTTTGCACATTAAAAAGTTGTTAACACCATTAGTAATCAGCAAAATGCAAATTAAAATTAAAATTTAGGTACCACTACACACCCACTAGAATGGTTCAAATAAAGATTAACTATACACAAAATAATTGGGAGGATGTGAAACAACTGAAACTCTGGTACATTATTGAAAAATAATAAAAGAAAATTAAAAATTAAAAAATGGAATTTCCTTATGACCCAGAGATTCCATTTCTGGGAATATATCCAAAGAAACCAGAAGCACTGATTCAAGAGAACGTATGCACCCCTATGTTCATTGCAGCATTATTTATAATAGTCAAGATTTGGAAGCAGCCCAAGTGCCCATCAGATGAGTTGATAAAAAAACTGTGGTACATTTAGACAACAGAATTCTACTCAGCCTTAAAAAAGAAGGAAATCTTACCTTTTGTGACAGCATGGATGGACCTGGAGAGTATTATGCTAAGTGAAATAAGCCAGTCAGAGAAAGACAAATACCATATGATTTCACTTATATGTGCCATCTAATGGGCAAAATAAACAAAATAGAAACAGATTCATAAATACAGAGAACAGTCTGACAGCTTTCAGAAGGAGTATGGGGGGTTGGGTGAAAAAGTAAAGAGATTAAGCAAAACGAAAACAAGCAAACATCCTCCTAGACATGGACAACGGTACGGTGATTACCAGAGGAAAAGGTGGTAAGGAGGTAGCAGAGGGTAAAGGGGATATAAATGGTGATGGAAGGAGACCTGACTTTGGGTGGTGAGCACGCAATACAGTATCTATATATAAAACCCTAATGTGCAAATAGACCAAACAGTGGAACTACCGAACAACTGGTTGCTATGACGTGTGCTGACCGCCAGGGGGCGTGCGCGGAATATGGCGGGCATCGTCCATGGGGGGATGGTGGAGCAGGTGAGTGGGGGCGCCAGACCAAGGCAGGGCGCCGGTCGCTGTCATCGGGGCAAGCCGCTGGTGGTTACTGAAAATTCTTTGCCCCCATGCGCTGAGGTCCCACCAGGCGTTCGCACCCGCTGCCGGCACCCAGCGATGGCCCCGATCGCTCGGCACTGTCAGCAGGTGCAAGCAGTGGCTGCCGGCACCAATCACCCCTCAGAGCTTCTCCATCTCCCCCTGCTCCTGAGGGACGATCGGGGCAACAGATGCCTCTCGCACCCGTTGTTGGCGACAGTCCTGCTCGCACCCGCTGCTGACGCCAGCCCCAATTGCACCTACTGCCGGTAGACAGGACTGGGGGCCATGGCGGGAGGGGCCAGGTGGGGGCACGGAGGATGGGCTGAGACCCGCCCCTGTGCTCACTACAGCCTCGTGGCCCACAGTTCCTTTCAAGGTACATGGATTCATGTACTGGGCCTCTCGTATACACATATGTATTATAGAACTGTACATATTTACCAATGTTACCCCAATAAATTCAATAAAAATTTTAAGAAATTAAACAATAATAAGTGTGGGAAAGAGAACATATTTGAAGAAATAAAATAAAATAGGGATATCATCCAAGTGGGACTGATCTAATATCAGCACTCAGCACTTTCAATCTAGAGGTCAGAGTCAGAGAAATTCAAAGTGAAAGGGATATGATGCACAAGAAATTCTCTACTGCTGATTGGGGCCACATTGCAAGAAATGTGTATGGCCTGGAAAAGGTTAGTCAGACAAGGAGGAATGAGGACACCAGTCCTACAGCCACAAGGAAATAAACCCAGCCATCAACCTACATGAGCTTAGAAGTGAATTCCTCCAGAGAGCCTTGAACTGCCTGGTTGGCATTTGATTTCAGGTCTGTGAGACCCTGAGCAGAAGACATTAAGTTGGCCTGCTGATCTATAAACTTAGTGGTAATTTGTTATGTGGCAATAGAAGCTAATACACACCTGAAACCTAATGGTAGGTTTCATAGATTTAAGCAATATTCTAGTCTTCATGATGATACTGTAAATAATTTAGATGTGAGTGCTAAAAAGCAACATAAACTTTTAAATAATATTTTTGGTTTCAATTATTAAAAAGGAAAAATATACAAGTCTGACATAATCATATTTCATATTCAGGAAGGTAATATCTGTAAATAGTGAAACTATTTCATTTGACATGCAAGCTATATAAGTTATCTCTACATAAATCCATAATCACATTTATTCACAATAAATCAATATATTTATTATAAAAATACTCTAGAAAATTTGTATGTGTAGGTACATATACAGAACAATTAAATACAAAGATAGTATGTCTGTACAGGCACAGACATTCATCCTAGTGCTATCTTGTGGTCAAAGAAATAGCTCCATGCATTAAGTTTAGAGCACAAAGTATAATTAATTTTCAGTTAAATAATAAAGTTTCTAAAACATATCCAGAGAAAAATAGCATCATTTATGATAAAAAATAGAGGCAAAGAATAGAAAATAAAAAGAAGAAAATTATATTTTATAGTAAATAATCCTATATAATAAAAGCCTAATATGCTAAGTGTCCAGTGGTCTGTTCAACCAATCAAAGTGTAATATGCTAATGATATGCTAAGGCCGCTCAACCACTCACTATGATGTGCACTGACCACCAGGGGGCAGAGAGTTGATCAGTCGACCAGTCATTATGACATGCACTGACCACCAGGGGGCAGACGTTCCAACCAGTAGGTTAGCTTGCTGCTGGGGTTCAGCCAATCGGGACTGAGTGAGATGGGCCAGACATGCCCTGGGGCCCTCCCTCAGTCCCTCCCCAGCCTCAATCGTGCACCAGTGGGGTCCCTCGGCCTGGCCTGTGCCCTCTCGAAATCAGGACCCCTTGGAGGATGTCGGAAAGATGGTTTCGACCCAATCCTGCTCAACGCAGGAGCTGCCCCTGGTGGTCAGTGAGCTCCCACAGGGGGAGCACTGCTCAGCCAGAAGCTGGGCTCACGGCTGGCGAGCACAGCGGCGGTGGTGGGAGCTTCTCCCGTTTCCACAGCAGCACTAAGGATGTCCGACTGCCAGCTTAGGCCCACTCCCTGCAGGAAGCAGGCCTATGCCATCAGTTGGACATCCCCCAAGGGCTCCCAGACTGTGAGAGGGTGCAGGCCAGGCTGACACCCCCCCACCGAGTGCATGAATTTTGTGCACCGGGCCTCTAGTGTAATTATATAAGAGAACAGAAAATGTTAATTTCCCAATGTAACAGATGCTCAAGGAAGAATGAAAATGACTAAATTATCAAAATGGAAAATTAGAAAGTGGCTTATTCAATAACATAGGCTAACTCTTAATGAAAATCTCCTGCATACCTAGAATACACTGATAAAATGAAAATGATGAGTAAATTATTTCTCAAGTGTGATATATCTAGGAAATAGCTCAGTGAGAAAACAGCATACAAACAGAAAAATTCACAGACAGAAGCAAAAGAAAAAAACTGTTTACACTGTATTCACATTAAAAATCAAACATCACTCACATTCTAACAATCCCCACCTCCCCAGCTACAGAAAGAAAAACAAGCCATGGCTTTAATATAATATTTTTTTCCAACCTAAAACAGCTGCAAAAAAATAAATCTTGTTGGAGATAAGCCTGTTATAAATATCAACACTCCCTTTAAATAAGGGAGTCCAGTTTTCATACCATCTGCCTCTTTTTAAAAGGGAAAACATGAAAATCATAAACCAGAACATTGTTTGAAATAAGGCATTTAAAAATGAATGCAGTAAAAAGGCTATGTATGAATGACTCTGAGCCCCTGTCTTTAAAACTGTCCTGTTTACCTCAGATCAGAAAGTGGGATTTCATGAAAGTAAACACTCTTACTCCATGAAAAACCTGCCTGAAGTAATGAACAAAGACCAAAAAGAGTATTCTCTGTAATGTGCCACACACACCACTGTTGATTTTTTAACTACAATTGTGTGACTTTTCTTATATCCACTTTTTCCAAAACTTTATTACAGCCCATTCAAATATGCTCATGTCACTGTATTTAAGTACAAAAAAATTGTTACTAACAGAACTGGACTCTTCTGTTAGTACAGGTTCTATCCTCGGCAAAAATCATTCCTATGCCTCACTCAACGAAGTGGTTCTAATACTCGAGTTTGGATTTTATCTTAAAACCTTCTTTCTTCTTTTGCCCTTGATTATTTTTCATTCTTTGTTAACGACCTTGTGATTGAACATTTTAATTTTTTCTCTACCACATCATTACTACTTCAGTAATTAAGTCCATAAACCATATTCATTATTCAACTCCTAAAAGCATTCACCAAAAAAACACACAAAAAAAACAAACAAAACATAAGTGGATTAATGCGAGATGGGTTATCCAAGTAGAGGTGTTCAGACTAGTACACTAGCTATGCCTACATAAAGGAATATGCAGTATGGTGACACCCCCATAGCTTAAAGAAAGAGGAAGAAGCATAAGGTAGAGAAAAACAGCATCCTCTATTTTAAACATAAATGTAAATGTTTAGTCCATTTTCTCAATTCCAGTGGCAGGACTCTGAAAAGCTACTGAAACAAAGGCACGTAGGGAGCCTGGGCATATTTCATCCTCCTTCCCCCCCTGCCTCTTTTTCTCACTCGCACACAAAGACACACCTCTATATTGCAAGCAAACAAACAAAACAAAAAAATTAAATCACTTAATCATGAGCATTTGCAGTTATTTTAAAGGGCTAAGACTGCACTTAAGTGTGTCCTTCATAGGAAAAATATGTCCTAAGACATTTTTTAAATTTAATTTCATTCTGTTTTAACTATGGACCACCTATATATATAGATATAGATATAGATATAGATAGGTAGATATCCACATACATATATATATGTTATTTTACAAATGATAAATGACATTTAATTGCTTTCTTGGAATGCTGAAACTTCAGTGTATGAAGGAGGAAAGAAGATTTCTTCAACGTAATGGTCAATAATATTTAATCTCAAATTAATTATTTAAAATAACCATTTTACAGCAATCAATATTTCATCTTTTTTGTAATTTGATGTAGGCACTACAAATGACTGAACAATTAGATTATCAGTGTTACAATAGAAAAGCAATTTACCTTAGACCTATCAACTATTAGCTTAAAAGTAAAAGGCTTTTCTTCATATTACATTTAGTCTACTGTTTATTTTCTAACTTCCTTCCACTAGAATGTAGTAACACAGGAGCAGGGATCTTTGTTTCATTCACTGAAGAATCCAAACAATATGGCATATAGTAGATACTCAATTTTAAGTAAATATTCTCCATAAGACAGTTAACTTAAACATCCATGTTATGCTTAATTATTATAAAAAATAAAAACAATTTGAGTTTTAAAATATTACCATAAATTTTCTTTTATGAGAATATGAGCCTAATTAACTCTTTTCCTTTCTGGTTCTGTCACTTTTTATTTTGTTTTTTTTATTAAATTTATTGGGGTAACATTGGTTAATAAGATTATATAGGTTTCTTTCTTTTTTAATATATTTTATTGATTTTTTTACAGAGAGGAAGGGAGAGGGATAGAGAGTGTGTTTTATATATATATAAACATTGATGAGAGAGAAACATCGATCAGCTGCCTCCTGCACTCCCCCTACTGGGGATGTGCCTGCAACCAAGGTACATGCCCTTGACCGGAATCGAACCTAGGACCCTTCAGTCTGCAGACCAACGCTCTATCCACTGAGCCAAACCGGTTAGGGCTACATAGGTTTCTATAATACATTTCTAACAATAATATGCATACTGCATTGTGTGCCCACCACCCAAAGTCAAATCATCTTCTTTATCATACATTTGACCCCCTTTACCCTTTACTACACCACCTCCCTTCCCCCTGGCAACCACCATACTGTCTGTGTCCATGAGCTCTGGTTTGTTTTTCTTGTTTACTCATTTGTTGCTTTCAGGTTTATAGCCACAGGAGTGAAATTTGATGGTTCTTACATTTTGGTTCTGATTTATTTTGCTTAGCATGATATTCCCAAGATCCATCCATGTTGTCACAAATGTCAGTATTTCATCTTTTCTTATGGCCAAAGACCACAAAATAACACAAGTAAAATCATTTTCACACTGTTATACTGCTTTTCATAAGAAAAAACAACATTCTGAAGCCAGAAGCAAACAAACCAAAACAAGAAAAACAAAGTCAAATAAAACAAACCACAAGTCAAACAACCTTTCGCCAAACGTTAAAGCAAATACACACACCTTGCGTTGTGTTCTTGACACTGCCAGGTCTGAGCTGTGGAAAGCAGCCAAGGGCTAAGGTGTTTCCAAAGGCAAGATTTTTACCGAGGAAGCCGTGCTCCCATTCCTCGCAAATTCAACTCCAGATACCAATAATAATACTCTTAGTTGCCTTCTCTTACTGGAATTCAAAATAGAACATCAACATTAAATGGATCATCTGCAGTTCCCTAATTGTCCACAAGATAGAATCACTGTGGTAGCATCTTCCAAAAGCTCTTTTCAGGTGTGCTAATTCTGTTCCATGTTCAATTGGATTAAGTTTCTACGGCCAGAAATACTTGGAAAATGTTGCATAATATGCCCCTTTTTTCACAAGACACACTTTCATAAAAAGGCTTTGAGCTGTGCTATAAGAGAAAACCCTATTTAATTTTATGTAATCCAGTGTGTCCCAAATTCACTTAAGCGAAGACCCCTTTCTACTGTAATAAATAGTAATGTTATTTTTGCACATTATACTTTACGAACGGTACACTGTATAGCAAATATCTGAAAGGTAGTGAAAGATGCTTCCACAGTATTTTAAAGGTGAATATGAATGTAAAGAGACCGATACAAATTTATTTTCTGTATTGCAAGGTGTACAGAGTTGACCTATAAAAATAACGATATTTATTCAAACATAAACTTTTCAGTATATGTTAATTTTTAAACTAAATGTTCATTTAAAGAGCAACAAGGAAAATAATCAAATAATGTATGATTTACTCATTTTTGTTCAATGAATACTTACTAAATAACTATCATGTGCCAGCCACGAAATTATTTCTTGTTTATGCTACATCTGCTCTCATCTAGTTGAATATCAAATTTAAATGGTTCCAAACACTATGTAATAATAATACCAACTCAAAACATAACCCCAAATATTTGAAAGCACAAGTTTTACTCATTCTAATCATACCATTAAATAATAGCTTATCATTTGTAGACTAATATTAAATAGTGATAATAATCCAGGTCAAGCATCATAATATAAAAGCATAGTCTTCTTTTAAAAATGTGCTGCAAAAGAATGAAGGTGAACTCCTACTTCACAGCATCTACAAAATTTAGCACAAAAAAATCAACTCAAAAAAAAAAATCAGAGACCTAGATGCAAAGGCTGAACATATTAAATGCTTAGAAGCAAATATAGTAGTAAAATGTCATGACCTTAGGTTAGGCAATAGTTTATTAGACACAACACAAGATCCTATCAAACTGTTTCCACCTTTTGATTCAACAAAACAGTATTAGTTAAACCGCCCAGTACAGAGTTTAACATTTCAAAAGTAAGAGGTAAGCTAAGAAATCACATTTTCTTTTTCATGAAAACAAACATCTATCTCTATTGTTGTAAACAGACTTAACATTTCTATTGTATACAAGAGGATTACATGTATGTAATATGTATAAAAAAAAAACTTGGCTCTAAGGCTCTATGATCCTTATCTGTTAAGTAAAAAGTATCCTGAGGATATCAGATATGATAAAATGTGTATTACTATTTTCAATTATCATTTTAGCCATTCTGAAAGAATAAAAATAACTATATTCTAAGCAGAATGTTCACTAAGACCTTCACACTTAGAGCCAAATCTACTGATATCAAAAACATGGATAGATACAGATATAGATATATAGATACATATATATATATATATATATATATATATATATATAGAGAGAGAGAGAGAGAGAGAGAGAGAGAGAGAGAGACTGACTAGGGGGAAAGACTAGCTTCGTGTTTCTACATGAAGGAACTTCCACTAGAAGTGTGGTCCTTAACAGAGATGTTTTTGGCCTTGAAGTAGGAGAAAATTCTTTGAGCTGGTGGTTCTCAACATAAATCAACATAAATATTTAGCATCCCTAAACTGCAGGGTCTCAAAGCCAGTAAAGTGTTTTGAAGACATTGTTATCATTTAAGATCACCTCCACGTATTTCAAATGGCCCAGAGGTATCACCCAGGATGGAAAGCTGGAGCAGTCTTGGCCTTCCACTTATTCACAGCTTCCCAACAAGAATGATCAGATTGGTGGCAGAAATCCATTGGTCCATATTATTCCAATAGGTAGAGATTATAAACCTGTAAACACTAAAGGTTTGCTCGCTCGCCCCCCTTCCCCACTCCCCCCCTACCCCCCACTCCCAGCCCCGACAATTCAGAGCCAAACTCTAGGTGAGTGTATCTGTTCTGCACAACGAAATTTCCTCTCGGCTGGACTCAAGTCTAGGTTCCGAGAAAGGGAGTGGAAGCAGTAGAGGTCAGGAGTTACTAGTTCTCCCATCTAAAACAATATGCCCAATGGGCTCTTTGGTAACAAAACTGATATGGCAAACTCCACCTGTTTGTTCACAAACCCAAGAGAAGAAAAGAGCTATTCGTTACTAATCCCCTAAAAACTGTAATTCTCTCATCTATTTGTCCCTATTCCAAGTTCTCCACCAGGAATGAAGTGAGTAAAGAAAGGAATAGTTAAGTACTTGGTAAAAACAAGACAACAGGCCCAAAATGGGGTTGCTCATGCTAAGCCCCACCTCACCAAACCCAGACAAATACAAGTTCAGCTCTCCCAGAAATGGAATCTTAAACCCTCTTATCAGGAATCACCTGATCAGCACTAACTAGTTAGGTAATCAGCCTGAGAGGCCCCTGCCAGCTCCCAAAGGAGAGTAACTTGCAATAACCAACCCACCTGTTGGCCAGCACAAATCCCTTGTTCCCACTCCCCTCTACTCAGAAGGCTCTCATTTTGTACAGCCCCTCAGAGCTCTTTCCTATCTGCAGACTGAATGCTGCCCAAGTCAAACCAATTTTTGCTCAAATAAGCTCTCAAAATTTTCAATATGTCTCAGTTTATCTTTTAACAAACTAAACCGTTTGAATAAAATTATGTGTTAAAGAAACAATTCTTTAATGACATATTTACTGATGCCCACTTTTATTGATAAAGCTGGATAAAGGAACTTCAGCAAAGAAAAAAAACTATTTTTAGTCTTCTATTTTAAAACAGAAATCAGGAAAAGAGCCACACTGGAACCATCCCTAATATGTTTTTAGGCACAGGAAATTAAAATGTTATGTAAGATTGTTCACTTAAATTTAAGAAAAGAGTTTTAGGAGTCAGGTAAGGATATTCCGGTGGCAAATACTAAATGTAACCAACTTTCCTTTGGCCAGAATGGACTTCGATTAAAGAGAAAATTTATGTATTTAATGTTTACTTCAAAAATACAATTTAATCTTTTCCCAAAGTATTTGATACATTCTCTCTTCACTTCCTTAAATATAGAAATATGGTTTCAGAGAACGATCAAAGGGCATTTTGGAATAAAATACAGCTGACATGGTTTTGAAAGACAATAACAATTTATTGAACATTGGTAGTTCCTGTTTGTTAAATGTTTGTTTTTTGCTTTGTTTTTTAATCCTCAGCCGAGGATATTTTTCCATTCATTTTTAGAGAGAGTGGAAGAGACAGAGAGAAACATCGATGTGAGAGAAACACATTGATTGGTTGCCTCCTGCAGGAGCCCTCACCAGGGCCCGGGCCCGGGAGGAGCCTGAGCTCTATCCACTGAGCCAAACCAGCTAGGGCTGTTAAATGTTTTTAAAAAAGAAAAAGAAAACAGACTGGGGATTGGCTGAAGACCTTGAACTAAGATAAACTATGGTAGAGAAAAAAATACCCAGTTCTGCTCCTGGCTATGTAGCTTTGGACATAAGGTACCCAGTCTCTCTGTGGGGTTAAGGAAAGAGTAATTTCCTTATGTCTTAAGAACTTGATAGAAAACACATGTTCTTAATCTCGCTTCCACTTACTCTTTAAATTGTGTCTTTTTCTAGGAGTAGAGTCACTAGCTTTCCTTGGCCTCTCAAAGTGGTATATGTTACTAAAAAGACCATTCATCCCTGGATTACCAAGTACTCTTTTCCAATACTTTCAGGGTACGTATATTCTTGAATAAAATACTAGTGATGTCAAGGGGGGAGAAGGTGTCATGAGGAACATTCCTGGCGCTCCCTAACCAGAACCGATCAACAATAGCAGGTGAATGGGTTTCTTCCTGATTTCTAAATAACTCAAAGATGAACTTTGAGAAATGCTATAAGCAGGTGGAACACAATCGCGTGTGTTTACAAATTCAGATCATACAGACTAATGGAGAGGTTAAACGTGTAATCAATAACACTTTACATCTGTGTAGATGATTGCTTTGAAGCTACTTTCACAACCAATTGTCCCCCTTACATCTTAGGAACCAAGGGCACACAAGCATCCTCGCTTGATAGAGAACCATCTTGTGGTTTCTGGCCCGAGGACCGACATTCCCTAACCCGGCCAGCTTCCTGCTCTGGGCCACCGTCCTTCCCGGTGTCAACACGCTGTAAAGGCTTCCTTCTTGGAGATGCATCCAGGAAGCCGAGCAGAAGGAAGTAGCAGCAGACTTTTAGCTCCTTTGTTCTCTCTCGGGAATGTTTGCTCTGCTGAATCAGGTGGAACCAGGTGACACGAGCAAAGAGGTAGGTATTTGTGGTTACCATCTCATAGCTAATCATTTAATATGGGCCAATGAAGCTACTATCACCCCTCCCCACAGCAGGAGCCGAAAGGGAGATCACACATATATAGTCCACGAATGCACTGCCTCAACTTCCCGAAAAGCTCTTTGACACAAAGGGGCCACAGCAAGAAAAAGAATTCCGGAGAGTAGAAACCAGACCTACTCTGCTCCTGGTCCTAGTCACCCCCGTGGGCACCAACACCCTGTGGGCTCAGGGGTTCATCCAGCACCAGGAAAAGACACCCCCAAACCCCATCATCACCCCCCCACCCCCCCACCCCCACCTAATAAAACCACCTCTCGCTACCTACAGCTCTTCTCTGCACGTCTTGGTCGGCAGATACTTGTTGATTAAGAAAGAAAGGCGGGGGGAGTGTGGAGGGGCGTAAAATGGCAAAAGAAGGCCTTTGAGCTTGAACTCTAGACCCCAGAGAACGGAAAAATAAAATAAACCGACGCTAATTACCCGACAGCACAAAGGAGCCGGCCGGCCGGCCTGGGGAGGTGGGCGGGGCCCGGCTGCCAGAGCCCAGCAGGCCCCGCCCCTCCACGCAGGCAGAGCGGAAGCCGCGCGTTCCTTAGCAACCGTGGCGGCCACGCCCACCTGAGCCCCGAGTCCGCGCAGGTTATTCCCACCCGCGGTCCCTAAGTCGCCACCATCCCCCCGGGGTGTCCCGAGGCCCGGTTCCGCCTCTCCCAGAGCCTCCCTCAGCCCAGCCCGCCCCGCGCCGCCCCCGGGAGCGGAGAGATCGTCTCTAAGACGCTGTGGGGGCCCGCCGAGGAGGTGCGCCCGCCTTCAGTCCCGGACCCCGAGCTTCCGGGCAGGGCCTGCCCGCCTCCCAGCCTCGCCCTCGCCGGACACACACACCTCAGCTCAGCCGAGGCGAGGGCCGACACACTTCGGGACCGGCTGCCAATGGTGCCCAGGGAGAGTCCTGTCACTGAGAGGCAGTGGCTGGAGGAGCGGGCGGCAGGCACACTTCCACTCCCCGAGAGCGGGACGGAAGGGGGCGGGGCTTCAGGGGCGGGGGCGGGGCCAGTCCTCAGCCCGAGCTCCCATTGGCCGGTCTCTCTCCCGCCTCTGGGCCGTCCTGGAGGACGCCAATGCGTCTTCCCTGAGGCCTGAGCATACTTTGGACCTGAATCCTAGGTTCAGATACCGACCTGGAAATGAGACTGTAGAAATTTAAGATAAGGACACCGCCCGGCTGGTGTGGCTCAGTGGTTAAGCATCGACCAATGAACCAGGCGGTCAGGGCACGTGCCTGGGTTGCGGGCTCCAGCCCCAGTGTGGGGCGTGCAGGAGGCTGCAGGTCCATGATTCGCTCTCATCATTGATGTCTCTCTCTCTCCCTCTCCCTTCCTCTCTGAAATCAATAAAAATAGATTTAAAAAAATAAAATAAGGACACCTACTTGTGTTATAAGTATAAAACACGAAAGTACGTTCCTTCCATCATTGAACGCTTGTCACCATCCACGGTCTCCAGGGAGCACCCTGGATGCAAGTCCGCACACTCTCACCCACTCAAGCCTTGAAGATGCATCGCCATAGGAAAGGTGGTTCCTGAAACATGACCAGCAACTGAGGGTTGGAGGAAGGTCCAGGAGTCCAGTTTTCACATCTACAAAATCCGTTGGAAAACATTTGACAACTGAATCATGTACGCGTTGTACTCATGTCATCCTCACAACACCCAACGATATATATTATTATCCACAGGCTACAAATGATGAAACTGAAGTTCAGAAAAGTTACTTTTATTCAATAATTTAAATAATGAAAAAGTGCCTGTAGTCATTATTTTTATACTTGTGGTACATTAAATTTAATGTTTTCACATCTACAAAATCCGTTGGAAATCATTAAAAATAGATTTTAAAAATAAAATAAGGACACCTACTTGTGTTATAAGTATAAAACACGAAAGTACGTTCCTTCCATTATTGAACGCTTGTCACCATCCACAGTCTCCAGGGAGCACCCTGGATGCAAGTCCGCACACTCTCACCCATTCGAGCCTTGAAGATGCTTGAACCATAGGAAAGGTGGTTCCTGAAACATGACCAGCAACTGAGGGTTGGAGGAAGGTCCAGGAGTCCAGTTTTCACATCCACAGAATCCGTTGGAAAACATTTGACAACTGAATCATGTACGCGTTGTACTCATGTTACTTTTATTCAATAATTTAAATAATGAAAAAGTGCCTGTAGTCATTATTTTTATACTTGTGGTACATTAAATTTAAAATTATTTCAAAAACTCATACAACTTCCAATTTAATTTTTCTCTTGCCCAAATGTCACTTTCCTTTAGGCCAGTCCAGTATAGCTTTAAAAAACATGCCTTAAGAAAGGGAATACTATACAAAAGGACAAATAGACTAACTAGAAGGTTCTCTGAAATCTTCCAGGAATTGGATCCGAGTAGGAGGTTTATTTTCTCTCCTCCTAAATCATTTGCTGGTCTCCAGTTCCTCCCACAGAAATAAAGGTACAGTTAAATGAGATTATCTTAGTGATCACCAGATTGGGGGGTGTGGAGTTAAAACAGTGAAACTCTTTTCCAACTATATTAAACCAATACCCTGAAGTATTTACCTTGTTAGATACAGTGTAGTAAGAAAGGAAGAAAAACAAAAATACCTTTGGAGAATTGCTTTGAGATTCAAATATTAACCATACTATAAAATTATTGGAGTAAAAGAAACATTCCAGATTCTTCTGAAAGCTTGCTAACTACGAATACCTCTATCTAAATTTTTTTTTTACTTATATGACTTATAACCCCATTGTTTCTTTAAAAAATATTTGGCTTTAGGCTAAAAATAAAGAGCAATCATATATATTAAGAAGTACATTATATAAATAAATACTGTAAGATTAAATAAAAGTGGTGAATTATTTGAATTATTTTTCAATTGCATATTTAAATACGTACAGCAAATACATTTGTTTGAATATTCTCACATATATGAGATTATACATTTAAATGTATTATAGTCATGTAAATGTGTAATCATTGAAATAAACACAGCTGTATATTCCCATATGTATAGCTCCAGATGTTTGAAGCATACATTCAGAATTCTGGAGCTCGACACCTTGGTATCTGGTTAATCATCCAGTAGAAAATGCTGAATATGCACAGGAATACATCCTAAAACTCTATCAAGAGTGGGAAGAAAACAAGCTGAAAACAGTGAATAATGAATTTCTGCCCCTGAACAGATCCTTATGAAATAGCTTGTCCTAGCAAGTTGTTCTGAAAACAGCTTACTGATCTGTAAAATGGTCCCTAGCCAGCTAGTCATAGGAATATGAGTATTGCAAAGTAGTCTTTCTGCATCTCCCTAAGTAATTAAACTCCAAAAAACAATGTTTAAATTAACATAGGTTAAAAATAGAAGAATATTGGTATAACAATATTCAGGATTTGTCAGAATGTGGTAAGAGTGAAACAACGCTGGAATTACTAAAGAAACCAGATATTATGCTTTTTACATTGCTCTTTAAAACAACAAAATGGAATATATTTTATAAAGATTTTTTCAAATGTTGGAAACTTCTATTTGTCAATAACAAAATTAAATTAACCAGAACATCTGTGTCTCTAAGAATGCTAGTCAAGTTTGCTGTGATGCTTCTGTTTTATTTCCTATGATTTCTCTTTGTGTTTTCTCTGTAATTTTTTTTTTTTTGGTCAGATTTGCCAAAGATCTGTGTATATTATAGGTTTATAAATTAAAGGAAAACACCGAAGTCTACTTTTATTATCACACCAAGTAGGATGTATTGATATTAAGTAACAAAAACTGACTTTGATTAACTAAAGCCATAAAATTGAATTTATTGCTGGGTCATAGAACTGAGAAATATGAGTGAGAGGATCTCAGAAGCACCAGCCTATGTATAATTTTCTGTTACTATTAACAGAAGAACTCAATTCCAGTTCTATCTACCACTGGGGAGGTATAAATTCCTCCCCAGATTTAAATTGCTGGAAGAAAGGATCCAGCTCCTACCGAATAGCTCATTAATTATAATATTTTTAAAATTTTTATCTTGGTTTCTTAGGTTTTCTTGATACATGCAATTATCAGAAGAAAGAGGCAATTTTGTCTTTTCCAACCCGGTTTTCTTATCTTATTGCATTAGTTATTACCTCAAAAGTATAATGAAATAAATTACTTAAATTAAATTTCAAATTTGTTTAATTCTTCTGCACTGTTCAAGGCTCAGAGGAGTTAGCAGAGAACAACAAGAAAAAAAACCTCCTCCTAATGGAATTTAGATTTTAGAGGTCAATATGACGGACAATAAACAAAACAAAGCAAAATATACAGGGTGGTATATAGTTTTTTTTAGTGTTGTTGTTAATCATCACCCAAGTATATTTTTCCATTGATTTTTAGAGAGAGTGGAAGGGAGGGTGGGAGGGAGGGGGACAGAGAGAGAAAGATTGATATGAGAGAGATACATTGATTGGTTGTCTCCAGCATGAGCCCAACTGGGTGGCCAGGGATCAAACCTGCAACCTAGGTGCACACCCTTGACCAGGAATTGAACCCAAGATCCTTTGGTGCACTGGCCAATGCTCTAACCACTGAGCATACTGGCCAGAGTTAGTGCTATATAGTTTTAAGTGCTGCCGATAAAAATAAAACATAGAGGTTCATGGACAACGTTGTGTGTGGCTAAAAACAATGATAACAAGGAGCATACCTATTTTATTACTCATTTTAAGAATAATGAGTCTCACTATTTAGAATATTAGTTGTTGCTGAAAGTTTTCCTCTTTTATATTTCTTTTCTGTCAATTTCAGTTTTTAAAAATTAAGAAGGGCAGCTAAATTTGACCAAATTGTTTAAAGCATGTAATTATATATATTCATAAGGACTTCCTCCTTTAATTCATTAATGAAATTAATTTATAAATATAAGCTCATCCTACCTTTCCTGACATAAACGATATTTTATAATAATGGATGATTGTTTTTAATTTGCTATAGTCAATTTGCTAATATCCTTGAATTATAGCTTTATTTATAAGTAAAATTGGCCTACATTTTTCTGTTTGTCTTCTAGTGATCAAAGAATTACTTCAATGAGGATTTTCGATCTTTTCTATGGCATGAATCATTAAAATAGCTTTAGATTATATCTTTAATAGAGGAGTAGCTAACATTTCTATGAAGAGTAACATAGACTGTTATCAGACTGTTGTAAGCACTTGATGTATATTAACTTAGTTAATTATCACAGCAACTCTATAAGGTACACATAATCCTATATAATAAAAGGATAATATGCAAATTGACCCTAACAGCAGAACGACTGGGAATGACTGGTCACTATGACACACACTGACCACCAGGGGGCAGACGCTCAATGCAGGAGCTGCCGCATGGTGATCAGTGCGCTCCCACGGGGGAGCTCTGCTCAGCCACAAGCCAGGCTGACGGCTGCCAGTACAGCGGTGGTGGTGGGAGCCTCTCCCTCCTCCTCAGCAGCGCTAAGGATGTCCGACTGCAGCTTAGGTCTGCTCCCTGCTGGCAAGTGGGCATCTCCCGAGGGCTGCCGGGATGCCAGAGGGATGTCTGACTGCCAGCTTAGGCCCAATCCCCCAGGGAGCGGGCCTAAGCCAGCAGGTGGTCATCCCCCGAGGGGTCCCAGACTGCGAGAGGGGCAGGCCGGGCTGAGGGACCACCCCCCTGAGTGCACAAATTTTTATGCACCGGGCCTCTAGTTATCTATATTTTATGGATGAGAAAACCTCAGCACAGAAAAGTTACACAGCATATTGAAGTTCTTTTGGGTGTGATGCCCTTTTACCTATGGTTTCCAACTTATTTTATTGTCACTGATCTACTGACACTGTCTACCTCTTGGGTTGATATTATTAACTTCAATTTTGCTGGAAAAACATGCATTTCCTCTAAGTTCTCAAATTTGTTGCCAAAAGTTGCAATTTTTTTCTTTTAAATCTTTGTTTGCTTACATCTCTCTGATTCTGTTTTTAATATTCAAATCATATATATTTTTACTCATAACTTTTTAATCAGGCTCATGAGGGGACTTAGCTATTTTAGTGGTCTTTCTCTATAACTTGCTTTCAATTTTTTATTTGTTATTCTCTGCCTACAGTTTTCTCATTTCAATCTTATTTTTTCTAATTTACTGAGATGAATGTTCCTATATTTTTATTTATTTTTATTCATATTAAAAGGTTGTTAAAGCAATAAACATTTCCCCATACTTTCACTTTCAAACTTTTTGTGTCCTTGGATCTCAATTGAATCTCTTGTAGGCATGACTGCTCTTGCTGTGTCTATCTATCCCTGGTATCACTTTGCTCACTCCTTTGTTTTCACCTTTTTAAAAATCCCTTTGTTTCTATTGTTTCATATACAATAATCACAAAACATATTTTTCTTTCCAGGCTGATATTTAGAAGAATAAATGTTTATTGCTTCTTTTCTTTCCTTTTTCTTATTTTTTGCTAGATCATTTATTCCTGTTTTTACCTTTATTAATTTAGAAGTCCTAATATTTACCTGTTGCCATTTTAGTTCATAGGGCCCATCTACTTTAAAGGTTCTGTTTGGTCTCTTTGAGAGCACAAATGTTTTCCCTCACCTACGCATGTCTTTATTCAACTCTGCTGGCTAGGCCAGGTTTCCTGAATTATTCATGTGATTGAAAATCTAAATAGTAGGTACACAGATTGGCTTCCTGTGAACAGGTGATGTGTAACTAGCAACTGTGAGGAGGCACCAGAAGAAGGGTTCTCCAACCTATGTTCAGTTAAAAGTCTTAATGCAATTCCAGTCTTGGGCATAAGAATTATCTTAGTTCATCCGTGTGTCTTTCCTTGTAGTACTTCTGGGTCCTGGAAGATCCTGAATTGTTGTGCCCCTACTCCCACCTCTAGGATTTCGCATATTTCCTCCTCCACAAAGCCCTTGAACAGATACATAGTGTCGCCGCTCTGTTGAGCTACTTGTCCTTTCCTGCATTTCAGAAAACATTTAGTTGGTAGGATACTGGGAATGTGGGTGTCCTGAACTTATATGTTATTGTATGTTAACTCTAATTTAAAAATAAACATTTATTTTAACAAAGAATATTATTCATGATTTCAGTCTTTTTATTTTGATTTTTGAACATTGTGTTATCATCCCTACCCTCTCTCCTGGCCAACTATCTTGTATATGTCACCACAAGGAAGATACGATGGAAAATAATTGTAAATAAGAATAATTGAAACAAATCTGTTGTGGGTCCATCAATCTTCTGTCATATTTAAAGAATGTATTACAGCAATATATCTCAATATAGAAATCAGAAGACTAGTTTGCTTTTTGCCTCTGGTATGCTTTGATACTGAATAAAGCTCTTCAGCACAGTTAAAAATAGGAGTTTGTGAGATAAAGAATGAATGATTAATAATTACATTATGTAATCAAATATTAAATATTCAGCCTACTTAATATTGATATATTGTAATTCCCTTTCCATATTAATTTTAATCTCTCTATTAATTTTTTAGTGTTATAATAAAAATGTTGTGAGAAAGAGAAATAGTTTTAAGCTTCATTGTGAGTATTTACATGAAGTTTAAGAAAGACAATTGGGCCCTAACTGGTTTGGCTCAGTGGATAGAGCGTTGGCCTGCAGACTGAAGGGTCCCAGGTTCGATTCCAATAAGGGCATATACCTTGGTTGTGGGTACATACCCGGTGGGAGTTGTGCAGGAGGCAGCTGATCGATGTTTCTCTCTCATCGATGCTTCTAACTCTCTATCCCTCTCCCTTCCTCTCTGTAAAAAATCAATAAAATATATTTTTTTAAAAAGAAAGACAATTGGTGGATAAGGTTGTTGGATAAGAATGCATTCTACTGATAGAGATTGGAAAATTTCTAAGGAGTCAGTGTTAGCACAGTAAAAAGGTAGAAAATGAAACTAAATCAATGCTTTTTAAACTTCTGTACTTGATAATTCATCAAAGACTGTCAAGAAACTTGAGAACTACCATGATAACATTAAAACATCTTTATTTTGTGAAATGGGCAGGTATTTTATGTGTAACGTAAGGTGAGTTGTAAGTAAGGGTATAAGTACAGTGGAAGGGATGGGGTAGTGGAGATTCTAGCAATGTAGGTCCGGTGTGGACACAACTTGTGGGAGAGGAGAAGAGAAGAAGAAAGAGAAACACCATCAATTAAGCATTTACTGTGGGCCTAACCTTGGGCTGTACTTTACAAACATCGGTCATTGAACCATTGTCTCAAAACTGTATCGTGGGAAATAACCCTATGTATAGATGAAGCAACTGAGGATTGAGGGGTTAAAAAACTTGACTCAAGTAGCACACTACTAATTAGGAAGGATAGGATTCAAATTTAATCTGAATATAAAGCCCATTCTCTTCCAACTATCCTTCTACTTGAAACCGCAAATGCATCAAAACCAAATATAGGCCAACTAGTAGCCCTGCACACGAATCCGTGTGCCAGTAGCTCTCTGCAGGGCCTGGCTGCTCCGTGCCCACTGCCCAGAGGCTCTCCGCGGCCCAGAGGCCTATCCGCAGTTAGGGTGAAACGTTTGCCTCATCGTCCCCCCATCCCCCGGCCACTCCGTGCCCGCTGCCCAGAGGCCCTCCTCGGCTGGGGTGGAATGCTTGCCTCATCGCCACTCACGCTGCCCACTCTCAGCGACCGCCCCCCTGGGACTGGGAGACTCCGGCAGGGCTGAGAAGACTGGGTGCCACCATCTTTTGTGATGGAGTGATGGCTAATTTGCATATTACCCTTTTATTAGATAGGATGCTAAGAGCAGAAGAGAAAAGTGTATGATGGAAAGTTGAGGGGAGAAAGAAGAAATATTTGTAAGCCTTCAGAAAACTATCTGGAGAGCGATCAAGTAAATATCTACTGCAGAACTATTATTAAGGCAAGAATTTTATTCTAAGCCAGGGGAATGATATAGGAATCAGAAATGAGTGGGAGGGCCCTGGCCAGGTAGATCAGTTGGTTGGAGTATCATCTGGATATGCCAAGTTGGCGGGTTCAATTCCTGGTCAGGGCACATACAAGAATCAACCAATGAATGCATAAATAAATGGAACAGCAAATCGACCACTCTCTCCCTCTCTCTCTAAAATCGATTTAAAAAAAGAGGAAGAAATGAGTGGGAGGAAATATAGATGGATTTGGGGCTCTTGAAATTGGATGTATCGATCTTACCCTGTATATCCTGAGCCAAGAATTTTGGTGAGAGGGCAAAGATCATTTGAACTTTATGCATTAAAATGATTACTGTGTGTGTGTGTGTGTGTGTGTGTGTGTGTGTGTGTGTGTGTGTGAAACAAACATCCTAATTAAAGTTTTATTCAGTAACTTAAAAATAATGGACATTTTTGTTTATGTGTCTCTCTTCCTCATTAGATGGTGAGCTTCTTGTGGTGTAGGACCATGTCTTCCTGACCTATGAACTGCCTTTGTCAGCTTACAGAGCCTGGAACACAGTACAGTATGTGGTCAATACATGCTGATGACAGGAAGAAGGACGGGAGGAAGAGAGATTGGGAAGGAGGGAGAGAAAAGAGGAACCAATTTGTATGAGATAAAGGAATTAACAGAGGGTTTTCAGACAAGCAAATTCAATAAAGATTTTACTCTGTTACATGAATTTCATTCTCAAATCGTGTGTGGTCCATGAAATTAAACATCCCTCAAATTACTCAACATATAATAAAACTACAGAATATAAATATGCAGTTAAGCAGATGCTGTTAGGGTGCATAGGTGCCAATTTTTACATATCCTTTTGTAACAGTATGCATGCAGTTTTCCTGTGTGTTTCCCCCCACAAAACAATCCATTTTTCTTTAATAATAATAATTGCTAGCAGCCCAACTCTAATAAACAGCCCTGCAATAATAAGTCAGTATGTGCCCACATAGAGGAAAGAGAAAGGATTACTTCAGAAAACAGATGTCAGCTTCAAGCTTCCAAGGATTTATTATAAACAGAAATGAGCAAAGAACATGAAAAATACTTTGGCAGTGCTATTTGAATACAGGGCTAATGAAAGGCTATATTCACCACCAAATGTATGCTAACAGCCAAATCGCCAGGACCTCTACTGTTTCGGAATGGCCTATGCCAAAACACAGACTACAATTATCCATAAAAAATGGTTAAACAAAATGTGAAACAGCAGGATTAACTTTCTACTGGGAAATCTCTTTCAGTATAATTGCATTCTGTTGTGACAAATAGGAAATACATACAAATAATAAATTAAAAATCAATTTTGGATAAGTAGTTCTATAGAAAAAAATAAAGTCTGAGTAAAATTTATCCATTAGCAATTATTCTGAACCACTTCTCTCTTTTTAATATTCGTTTCAATAAACACTTTAACCATGTAAGCCCATGTATAGCTAACTCTGAAAATGATTTTATCATTTTTCATCCTCGTCATGGTGCTACATAAACATAGTAGTAAAAAGTCTTAACATTTTTATTGGTAAAATTCAATATTTTTAAAGACATGAGTCTATTATGTAAAAGAAATGTTTTACATTTTGCAGCTTTGTAGAACTCACTGACTATTTTTTATTTTTTTATTTTATTTTTTTTTGTGATTCTGTTGCCGTTTTGGGCACCAACCAACTGATGCCATGAAAAGTAATTTAATAATTTTAATCCCATATATTTCAAATATCAAATAGACTATTCGGACAAGGCACTGTTTAGAAGATCCTATTATAACACACAATAGTGTGGGGTGAGGAGATGCCACATTTATTTTGAGAGGAAGAAAAATCTGTGTTTCATTTGTTACACTGCTAACTTCACTTTAGGTAATTGCATTCAGCTTTATTATTGCCCAGAGCAATAACTGATGGTTAGTTATTGAAGTCTGAAGTGATTTTCTCACTTCCCAGGGGAGTCTAGAGATTTACATGGTACACAGCAGTAACTAATAGATATAATCTGGTCATAATGTAACCATATAATGTGTTATTTACTTGTGGAGAACATAGATGTTTAACACTTTAACATTTCCTCAAGAAGAGTGGAATATTTCACGCAAGATACATAAATATGAACTGAATACTGTTCTACCAAAAAACTGACCAGAAAGATTTTGTTAGAATCTATAAAATTATGCATATATGTATATGCAATAATACATAAAGTTTGTTGTAATCTTTTAAATTTTATTTTTTATTTAGAGACTCCAAAAAGTACCTAATATTATTTGAAAATTCTTTTCATATTACTAAAATTTCAGCTAAATCACATTTAACATATAATCAAAATCATACTACAAAATAAATTTAGTGTGTGGTTATTCTGTGAGTGTTTATTTACTATTTCGCCATTATAAATTTTTAGTTTTGTAGTTTTACTCCCCCCTCACTCAGAAAATTAAATAAAAATAAGCTTTCTCTTCTTCTTTATCATTTTCATTGGAGACTCAGATAGCTTAACACCGGTTTTAGAACCCAAACCAGGAATGGCATACACACAAACCAGGACAATGAAGAAACATGCAAGTTTTTATCAAAATCCTCACTTTCATTGTGCAGAGGCAATTGTCTTTAACATGAAGGTATTGGTGTGCTCTCATTGTTTGCAAAATGTACATGTAATGTAAATTTATTGTATGATTCTTCAGTAAAATGCTCATGGCAGCCTAGTATAATAGGGGCAAATGTTTTATTAAAGGAGGTTTCTCTGTTCTTTTTTTTTTATCCAAATGATATAAATGTTTTATGAAGGTTTCAGAGTATTCCTCCTGGAAATATTATGAGGCCTGCTCTTCTCACAAAGCAGGAGAGATTTTTTGCATCTTAATGCCATTAACCCTAATGAGTGTTATCCACAAAACACCTTGTGCATCAGAAACCAAAAACATCTTTTCTCAACGAAAAAAATAATGAAATAAAACAAAACTTCCCTGGGCTATGCATAGAGGTTCATATTCCTTAGCACTGAATTCGGTATGCATAATGTATGCTAAAAGCATGCTAATTCTTTTACTTATTCTGGAAAGCCTCTCTGATAATAGTGATCATGACTGCTTCTTAGCAAAGAGTTAATAGCAAAGAACATCAGTGAGGCCTCCTTTTATTCAGACTATAACATAAAGTATAAAGCATTCACCATCAATAATTTAAACTAGAGTTTAAATAAACAAAGTACACAACAAACGAACAAAATACACTTTACAAAGCAATGTCCCTTCTTTAAAACAAAATACTGCCCACTTGCTAATTCAACAAGACAAATGTCTTGCTTTTCACTGTATCCTGCAGTATTGATATCATTGAGAGATTTTAAATCAGTAGACATAATCCTATCCTAATGAAAAATTCTTCGGTGTGACTTGCTTTATTTTTCTTTACGTTTAGAATATATCTGTACAAAAAGTATGAGACTAGACATAATCTTAGCGGTAAAGGTTGGCTAGGAACAGATCTCAGTCACTTGAATACCTTGTAGGTGGTACAATATAGGTGGACACATGACAAAAATTGATTGAAGACACACTGCTTTTGAACTTGACGAGCCTGAAGTCCATTTCCAGGATTAGAAATCACTTGGGACAGGAATGAGATGAAAGAGAAAGAAATCTGATAAAGGAAACATTGTGGCAGAAATGAAGGTGCTATTTTTGTATCCTTCCAGCTCTGTTTTTTGGGGTGCATTTAGGGAAAACCCCTTCTCATGAAAACCATGAGTGGAGAAAGATGTCACCCCTCAGAGCATTGGATTTCAAAAAGGTGTTGGGACAAATACTGCCCAGGTAGCCAGGTTCTAGTTTGTGTATGAGTTAATTTTGCTGGAGGATGTGTTCTCACAGCCAATATTCCAGCAGTGGTATGAGAGGTCTTGCCCAGCCTGTGTTGCTCAGTGGTTGGCACAGGCCTATGAACCAGGAGGCCACAGTTGGATTCTGGGTCAGGGCACATGCCTAGGTTGCAGTATCAATCCCCAGTAGGGGGTGTGCAAGAGGCAGCTGATCAATGATTCTCATCTTTGATGTTTCTATCTCTCCCTCTCCCTTCCTCTCTGAAATCTAAGAGAGAGAGAGAGAGAAAAAGAGAGAGAGAGTTCTGCCAGACTGCTGTGGCTCAGTGGTTGAGCATTGACCTATGAACCAGGAGGTCATGGTTCAATTCCCGGTCAGGTCACATGCCCAGGTTACGGGCTTGATCCCCAGTGGGGGGCATGCAGGAGGCAGTGGATTGAGGATTCTTTCTCATTGTTGATGTTTTTATCTCTCTCTCCATCTCCCTTTCTCTCTGAAATCAATACAAATTTAAAAAATAAAAATTAAAAAAAAAAGAGAGAGTTCTTTTACCCCACAAAAAGGCAGGGTTTTTATAGTAAAATGAGTCACAAAAAATGTATGGCTTTGATAGTTTCTTTTATCCTTGCTTCCAAATAAGGTGAAGGGTGCTTGATCTAGGGCTCCTTGCATTGTAATTAAGCAGCCAGTTTTCATAGAATCCCAAAACTACATAGAGACATCCTCCCCCACCACACACACACACACACACACACACACACACACACACACACACACTTACTTTACTCACTCTTACTTTCCCCAATTCCTACACCTCAAAATGGACCTAGCATGTGTTTAACCAGTCAGCTACCCTCTGCAAGTTGGGGAACAGAGGATCCCATAGTACTAAGACCAGGTGGGACAGAGGCATTCCTATGTACAAAAGATGACTTTAAAAAAAACAACAACAATTAAAATTAGTGGACCCGTGGATAGTAACAAAAAATCGAGGGTGAATGCTTTAAGTGGTATAATGTGTATATGCATCTAGAGTATGAAAACCAGGAAGAGTCTTAATATGGGCAGACCAACCACTCTTCCTAAAAGTCAATCATCAGAATCAACTTCCCTAAGTGTTTTCTGCCTTCTTTTTAAGCTTCTTTTCTTTTATTTCCTTTCCTTTTCTCTTCTTTTTAATCATCAACAAAGGATATGTTTTTATTGATGAGAGAGAGAGAGAGAGAGAGAGAGAGAGAGAGAGAGAGAGAGAGAGAAATGTTGATTGGTTGCCTCCTGTACGTGCCCACACTTAGGTATGTGCCCTAACCAAGAATTGAGCCCTCGGTGTTTTTGGTGCACTGGACAATGTTCCAACCAACTGAGCCACCTGGCCAGGCGAAGTTTCTTTTCTTGTTCCTGAAATTTGATCACCTAGATCTTTAAAAGTAGAAAGAAAAATTGATTTCCTAAGCAGAAGCATACAGGAAAGCTAATTTTTTCCTCCAAAGTCAGAATATTCCATTCCTTTAAACATTTCTCTCCAGGACCTAGTATAAAACAGTGATTACGAAGGGAATGGATTCTAGACTCAGGAGAGAGAAACATCGATCAGCTGCCTCCTGCACATCTCCCACTGGGGATGTGCCCGCAACCCAGGTACATGCCCTTGACCGGAATCAAACCAGAGAGAGAGAGAGAGAGAGACGACGCTCTATCCACCGAGCCAAGCCAGTTTCGGCTTTTTAAAAATTTTAATAGCAGTTACTCATCGCCCCCAAATGCACCTGTGGCCATCACCACCCCCCTGGATCACTGCAGCGCCCACCAGGGGGCGGTAGCGCCCACTTTTGAATCACTGACCTAGATCTTTAAAATTAGAAAGAAAAATTGATTTCCTAAGCAGAAGCATACAGGAAAGCTAATTTTTTCCTCCAAAGTCAGAATATTCCATTCCTTTAAACATTTCTCTCCAGGACCTAGTATAAAACAGTGATTACGAAGGGAATGGATTCTAGACTCAGGGTGCCGTCACCAAATCCTGGCCCCAACACTCAGCAGCCGTGAATGGACCTTGAGCAAACAATTAAACCCCTCTATGACTTAGTTTCCTCATCTGTAAACGGGGATAATTGAGATTTGTTAACTCATTGGGTTGGGTTATTATTTGACAAGTTACCTTGTCAAAATAACTTGATGCATTATTTTCCATGTAACACATAGTAAGCAGTCAATAACTGTTAACAAACGGGCCAGTAACATTTTAAATTATTCATAGTAAGTTACATGACTTTGCACCTTTACGGCATATCTATTCTACGTGGTAGGTGTGCAAAATCAAAACACACGGGTAGTGATGAACACACTGGCTAACTAACACACTGGTCTGAGTGCATGGTTCTTGACCTCCTCTTCTAGTGAACACAGTGAGGCAACTAATTGTTTTATTTTGTCTTGATAAAGCTTCACCTGGAACATCCCTAGATCCTTAAGTCCTATTTGTATTTCATCTACTTTCTTAAATGCCAGATGCTGAGTATGATTTAAAAGTTTCTTGTCTACTGCAAAATAACGCACTTGCTTCTGGCTTTCCATTTTGTCTACATGCTTCTCAAGTTTCTAGAGAAAATTGAAGCACTTTGAGAAGAATCCAGCTTACTGCAGAAAGAGTGCTCGTGTCAGCATACAACCGAGCAGCTGTGTCATGCACTGCAAGTATCAGAAGCAAGTGCTATCTACACGAATAAAAGACAAAGATGCTAATTGACCATACCTTCGCTACGCCTACCAGCCAATCAGAGCGACTATATGCAAATTAACCCAACCAAGATGGCGGTTAATTTGCAAATACCAGCTGGGAGCGAAGACTGAAGACAACGTGGAAGCGAAGTGCTACAGAAGGGAGCAAAGTAGAGGCAGCAGAGACAGGAACGGAGCCAAGGTGGCGGAGGCGGGAGATGGGAGGGGAACCCAGCCGGGCGGCAGAGGTGGGAGGTGGGAGGGGAACCCAGCCGGGAGGCGAGCGGGAGGGGGAACCAACCAGCCACGTGGCAGAGCGGGAGGGGAAACAAACCAGCCGGGGGGGCGGAGCAGGAGCACAGCCTGCCTCAACGGGTTTCGCTCCCTTCTCTGCTTCGCTCCAGCTGCAGGAAGCCCTATTCTTGCAGGAATCTTCCTGCAACGGGCCTCTAGTTCCTTTAAAAAGGACTTCCCAGAAGCTCCAGGTGGCAGCTCAGTCATAGGTGGTTGAATTAGCCGCCACCTGACCCTGCCATTTTGGCCACAGAGATTTCACTGGGGAGGGCAATGAACTCCAAGGCATCCTCGGGCTCTGAGATAGCATGGGTGACAGTCTTCCCTCAGTCACCACACTGATACCCAAACGAATCAGATCTCCCTCCCAAGTGGGATTGGATTGGGAAGCAAGTAGAATAGCTCATCGGTGGCGGAAGCAGAAGTGAAAACAGCACTGGAAGCCCAGGTCGCTGGAAATTAGATGTTGGCTGAAGAAGAATGGGGCCCGGACAGGGGAGAAAGCAATGAGGTGACTTGAGAATCGCATTGGCTCTCAAAGGCTGAATCCCATTTGCCACAAGGCCTGGCTGTTCGTGGTTTCTTATTCTGACTTAAAACAGTTTTGTTGGTTGGTTGGTTGGTTCGTTGGTTGGTTGGCTTTCCTTGATGATTGGTTTTTCTTATTTTTATAGGATTCCCTGTATGAGGAAATGAGGAAACCTGAATAAATCTCTGTTCCTTACAAATAAAAAAAAAACCTATATAAGAACGAACATAACACTAAAAGTGGTTAACTTTGGAACTTAAAAATATGCACCACACTAGTGAGATTTGTGTACCTATGATCAATTATGAAAAAAAATTCATTTACAGTATTTTAATACTAGGCAATCCTTTACATATTATAGCAAAATCTTTTTGTTTGCTTTTCATGACTAATCTATGGAGGAATTATTTCTGAGTATATTTCCTAATTGGTCCATATTTTAAGCATTTATATAACTATAACAAATTAGCTACTTATATTCATTTCATATAGCAATATTACAATCATTATTGTTGTCATATCTTAAAACATGACTATTTTATTTACATTGTCCCTATTACAGAATTTTAAGGATATAGAATATCTGAAAAAATCTATTGTGCTTTAATTTATAAAAAAAGTGATTAGTCTCCTCAGCAATTATAAAATATATATTTTACACATTGCATTAGGCAGTCACAGTTTGAGTTTTTGTTCATTTACTTAAAATTATTCTCTAGGTATTGATGGTTTTGTTTTCCTATATGGAATGTATGTAAACATTTTATTTTTAAATAGCAAAATAAGCCACTATAATACTGGGTTGTCCTTCCCAAGTCCTTCCACAAGCATCCTATGAATTTCTATCTATTGAATTCTTGCCTGTTTGCCAGTGTCCCTTGCTAACTGATAAACTTCTAGAGAAGAACTTTATCTTCTGTATCTTACAGCTCCATCATCAGGCACATAAGTAGAAAAAAAACCCCACCTTTTAAAGTACTGCAAATGATACATTTCCTTCTAAGCTTATGGCAGAAACCAAATACCTCCATTGAATATCTACCTATGTTATTATTAAGACTTATAAGGCCATTACGCTCCAAAGGTGATGAAAGCAGATGGTATATTTTGCGATTTAACCCCTAGAAGGAGAAAGAAGTTGATCAAAATTTGTCACCAGAGAACAAATTAATAAGGCATTAAAACATCATTTGGAACCTAACATGGTATGCACTTCCTGTGGCTATTAGCAATTTAATTATTGGTGATAATTTTTGTATTAGAGACCTTTGATACTGAAGATTGAAACCATAGCAACACCTGTCTTTGCATGCACTTTTTTGTGTGTATTTAAATATGGAGCACTACGTGCAAGCTAGTTGGAGGTGGGAGGGGAGACCGAGGTGGAAGCCTGCCACTGAATTTGAATTATGGAGGGAATGCAGCCGTGTTGTACTCTCTTGTCAATATCTCCATCCAGCTGGTGCTGACATAATTAAGCACATCAAGCACAGAAGACGACATTTTAAATTCCAAGTACTGTTCCAAGACCTGTGAGTAGCTATGAAAGGTGCCTTCAGTAATCAATAACACATGGTAAGGTGTGTAGTTCTAGTACTTTATCTATCCACTTTGGATCTGTTACAAAACACAAAGAACTAGAAAAGCCAAGATAATTAACTTCATAAAGAGTGGCCTTGTTTAAAGAATTTGACTTATCAGACTATATTTAATTTTTAAAAATATACTTAGGATTGGATCTTTCAGCACCAGCATAGAGCAAACAAGTGAAACTCCCTGAGACCTCAAAGGTCAACCTCCGTTGTTCTTAACTATAGAATCTAACACAGTGTGTATCCACCGTGAGCTGTCAATAGGATTTGCCTGATGGAATGAATACCCTGTCCATAAAGTGGGAATATCCTGTGCATTACAGAAGATTTATGTGGATTAGAAACAAAATAGATAAAGCATCTAAACATCTGTAGCAACAACTGATGCTCCATAAAGTGGGAACAATACATAGTTATAATATACTAGGGGTCCAGTGCACAAATTCGTGCACCTTGGAAGGAACTGTGGGCCGTGAGGCTGCAGTTGGCACAGGGGTGGGTCTCGGCCAATTTTCCACACCCCTGGTCCCCTGTCTGCCGGCAGCCCCGCTCCCACTGCTGCCGCTCCCACGCACTGATGGTGCCAGCCCCACTCACACCGCTGATGGCACAGAGCAATTGGGGCCAGCGCCAGCAGCAGGTGCAAGCAGGGCCGTCGCCAGCAGTGGGTGCGAGAGGCAGCTGCCAGCCCCGATCGCCCCTCAGGAGCAGGGAGAGGTGGAGAAGCCCTGAGGGGCGATTGGGGCTGGCAGCTATCACTCACACCTGCTGACGGTGCCGAGTGATTGGGGCCGACACTGGGCACTGGCAGCGGGTGCGAGTGCCAGGCAGGACCGTCGTGCACAGGAGCAAAGAATTTTCAGTAACCGCCAGAGGCTCACCCCAGCGCCCCAACTTGGTCTGGCACTCCTGCTCACCTGCTCCACCATCTTACCACAGCTAACGCCCGCCATGTTCCGCACATGGCCCCTGGTGGTCAGCGCATATCATAGCAACTGGGTTTTCAGTTGTTCAGGTTGTTCTGCCGTTCAGTCTATTTGCATATTAGCATTTTATTATATAGGATAATTTAAATTATAATGGGATATATGCCTTAGCTGGTTTGGCTCAATAGATAGAGCCTGCGGACTGAAGGGTCCTGGGTTCGATTCTGGCCAAGGGCACCTACAGTTGCAGGCTCAATCCCTGGTCCTGGTTGGGGCATTTGGGAGGCAACCAACTGATGTGTCTCTCTCACGTCCATGTTTCTCTGCCTTTCCCCCTCCCTTCCACTCTTTCTAAAAATCAATGGAAAAGTATCGCCGGGTGAGGATTAACAAATAAAAAATTATAACGGGATATAGTTATACATTTTGGCTTTTAAAAATATGACTCAGGAGTCTGTCCCTGACTGTCTTGCCTGACTCTCATTGCTTCTCCCCCCCACCCCCCACCAATTCTTCTGTTTCATTCTTTCCCAGCCCTCTGTTTCCTGCACATTTGTTCAGCAGAGCAGTTTAGTTATCATTTTAAAATTTGTCTTCAAAGCTCATGACTTGAAGCCTCAGGTGCAACTCTAAAAGGCATACCTAAGTATTGTACTGGACAAGGCCGATTATCTCCCAGGAAAAATGTTGGTGCCAGCTGAGATGAATTTTTCACCTGCTTCCGCTATGTAATTTTCCCTGTCATTCATAGAAAGTTCTGTCATGGTTGGAAGAAAAAAAAAAGACACCATATGGAACCAGGTCTGTGACTACCTTCCTAAAGCTTATGGGGCTATAAATTTAGTTTGTGATCCCAAAGATTGGAATAATCTACATGATGGTTTTCAAAATAGAAGGTGGAATTCTAGGAGTCTCTGGGGAAGAGAGGTTAAACAGTTGGGTCTCTGGGCCCTTCCATACTAACATTTTTATTTGCTTAATAGATAAGTATTTGTTGTTCTTTTAATCCATACTTTAAAAGGTTTTAAAAATCGCTGGACTATGGCATAAAGCATGAGCAGAATATAAGGCAGTGTTTACTGCGAATAAACTTTCACCTGTTTACAGCATTCTGCAAGATGAATTCCAGGAATAATTTAAGGCATGATCTGCACCACAGACTGCACAAGGGTACATGGTTTTACAACCTGGCATCTGTGTACATTACCCATCCATAACTTGAAACCAAGCCACAGAGTCAAAGCTTGTGGCGTGACACAAGCTATTCGTTTACGTGTTGCTTATAGTAAAAAGTGCCTCGCAGCCATAACAATGGGGTACGAAAGTGTAAGGTGGGCCTTTTAAAACAATTCTATGTGTTTGAAGAGAGAGCGCAGTCATTACGATTGTAGCCTTCCAGTAGCAGCTAATACTCTTTCAAATAAAATAAGCGCCCGATTTCCTGTCAGAAATGTTAAAAGAGCTTGCAAGGATTACTGAACACATTCTCTTTGTTTGGGTCCTCTGAGAAGCAGAAGCCAAGGAAGGATTAGATGTTCAAGAGATTTAATGAGGGAAGCTGGTTGAAGAGGGGAGGAAGCAGGACTAGGAAGGGAGAGCTGCACACCACAGAGCTACGCAGGCACCTGCCAAGGAGGAGGGGAAGAAAGGAGACGGTAGCCCTAGCCCATTTGGCTCAGTGAATGGAGCATCGTGGTTCTGTGGACTGAAAGGTCCCGGGTTCCATTCCAGTCAAGGGCACATGCCTGGGTTGCGAGCTCGATCCCCAGTAGGGGGCGTGGAGAAGGCAGCTGATCAATGATTCTCTTGCATCACTGATGTTTCTATCTCTCTCTCCCTTCCTCTCTGGAATCAATAAAAAAAAATATTAAATAACTTTTTTTTTAAACAAGGAGACAGGTAGAAAGTCCCCAGACTGTGATGGAATCTTAAGAAAATTGTGGCCGGTCCCATAGAGTCCCTAAGCCAAAGATGCCGGTCAGAGGAGTCCTGTTCCCCGCCAGTCCCTGCACATGACCATCTGGGGGCGCCCTGGAGGAAGTGCGGCCCTGGGGCACCGGTTCTAGGTCCACGCGGGTAGCAGCTGGGGTCTGTCAGTCAGCTCTGCTCCCCCAGCAGGAGATATGAGCAGCGTGTTTCCCAGCTGCCACACTTTCCAAACAGGAAAACCCTTCATTTGGGGAGCGCTGTGAACAGTCCTACCCTGGCAGACAATGCATTCACTTATGCCTTTGAATCAACCTGAAAAAATGCGCCTTTCTCTTTGCTTTCACAGCATCATCTGTCCCTGTGAGTCATCTGTCCTGAGCAGGGAGCCTTCCCTGGAAGGACTCCTGACTGCACGGAGAATTGTGTCCTTCACGTTTTGCAAAATTGGTCATTCTAGTACTGTGTTTATCTACTTGATGATCATAAAATAATGGAGGAAGAGCTTCCTGAATGCAAGGCAAAGCAGACACGATTTCTTCCCAACCCTGAGAGGATTCTCATGCACGGAATATGCGCTCAGCAAATTAATTTCAAAATCCTATAAACTGGAAAATGCTCCACAAGTATTTGGAGACTGAATGGTCGAAGAGGCACCATTCTGGGCAATGCAATTCAGTCACCTTGGAAGGCATATTGTACCAGGACAGCTTTTCACAGGTCTCACACTCCTTTTTCAATACAATGACCTATACTCTCTACCTTAGAATCCTTATTTAAAATCATGTATTTTAAGCTAATAAAAAATTGGAACTAAAATAGTTATGAACAGTGATTCAGTCATGTTACATTCCCCCCCGCACCCCCCCAAAAAAATCTACTCTGGGAAGAAATGTTTAGTTGCATTTTTATGAATTTTCAAATTTGATTTTCAGGCTCTATTTTCTATAGTTTAATCTTGGAGGATAATATAAAACCCAGAATCCAAACCGCTCACTTAATAATGAGATTTCCTTGAACCCCAAAATGAAATATTTCTAAAGCCCGGGGCTTTTGAGCTTGGCTCAAACACATCTGACTTTTCTGTTTCCAGCGAACGGTATGGTTTTATAAACTCTGTTTCTAATAAGATCATATTCTATTAAGTTTACTAAGAAAAATTAATAAAACAAAACCATAACTTTAGAAACAGATGGCACCGGTCCTCTTTTCCAGTCATGACATATAATACAAAGGCGTCTTACGGTCGTAACCCAGGTGAGAGTGTGGTTTAAAAAATCTTATTTCTTTCAATTCTATAGACTTTTAAGAGACTGAGAGAGTGTCTGTTATCACGATGTAAAAAAGCCAGGAGTACTAAAACCAGGCTCTACATTCACACACAACTTTCTGAAATCGTATAAATCGCAGCACCGTACCTTTTTTCACAGCTCTCTGGAAAGGCCACTGTGGAATCAACTCTGGGGTTTTAAAAGCTGAAGGCTCTGCGGGATTTGTGCAAACCATCAGAGGCTACCCAGGCGTGGGAGATGGACATTTATTCTGTATTTGTTAGGTCTTGCTATATTAGCGCTATACTTTCCAATAATAGGAAATCATTACAGGTAATGATTATAAGAGATCTTGATTTGATGGACCAATTTGGGAATTAAGCCTAAAGTGTTTTTAATTGCTATTTTGTAAGCTTTTAGAGTTTCCAGTTGCCCCTGTCCATTCCAAAGAAATAACAAAATGCATTTCATGGTTCAAGGGAGAATATTTCCCTATAAAAAATCGTTTGTTTTTATTATTGCAAGAATTGGCTCACTGAACTTAGCTCAGGCTCCAAGGTCTCAGTGAGAATGCTATGATTAATGAGGTAGCCATTAATGTCAGTAGACTGAACAACCAAAATCTGATTATATTAAAGTGCTTCCCAAACATTAGGGTCACATTAACAGTTTATTGAAACAAGCTGATAAAATTTAAAATGGTCATCTAATTCCCTTGGGCTCCTAATTGTTGCATGATAAATCACTCTGCAGAGAAATCTTTTACAATGTTCCAAATGAGAAAATGTAATTTACTGTACCATTACTAGGGTGCTTGAAGCACTTCAGTTCTTTAACAGGAGGATTTTGCTAGAATGGGGGGGGGGGAGTTCAGGTTTTTTTTTAGAGTCTGGCCTTGAATAAAACCTCTTCATGATAAATCTTCCACTGGGTGAGAAAAATGATGCATTTTATGAGCCTGCATTATATAAGAACAAATTACATTTAAGCTCCTTATGAGTCAATTACTGAAAGTTCAGCGTGAATGAGCCTTTACTGATGCTCATCCACTCTTTAGGTGGAAATCACTGTAGCAATCAACTGTACCCTATAAACCAGTTGAAATATTTCTTCTCTGTGCAAGTCTGGTCAAGTTCCCTCCACAGACCGTGTCTGCTTTGAAAGATCATTTTCAGGGGTCCGAGGAGAACAAGTCAAATTTTTGCCTGTTCAGGCTTCTGGTTATATGTCAATACCTGAACGCAGTATTTCCAGGAACAGCCCCTCAGTTTCATATATTAAGTATTTGAGACCATGTCATCATGTATTCCTGGAAAACCCCACTGGCCACGAGAAGGGAGAAGGAGGCGAGCGTTTCTGGAAATGGTCTGAAAAGGTGGTGACCCCCATTTTTTTGATGTAACTGATGACATAGTCAAAGGAAATGCATGTGAGCATGTGCAAATAATGGGTGATTGTGATCGATGCAGTGTTAATGATAAGGAAATATTCTGGGCTTTGACGCTCTAAATTACTATAATTATTATTTAAATTGAAAGAAAAAATTTTTTTCTGGACAGCTTTTTGACCTCTCTTTCTCCCTGCTCAGAGTGGGTTTGGGGCCTTCCTCTCTGCATTCTAAGCTGACTGCATAAACCTGTAACAGAGCACTCAGCAAATTGTAGTGTAACAATTTGTGTTTCTGTGGCCTAGTCGTTTCAAAGACAAGGAATCTATTTTGAAACAACTGTTTTATCCAAGATACAATCATAAAGTCAATGGACAGTCAATGTTCAAGAAATGCTTATGGAACAATTAATGAACGAGTGAATGAATGAATGAATAAAAAATGAATAAATCTCCCAATGTTTCCCCAGTACCCCATGAATATTTTACATGTTTAATTTGTGATCGAGATGACTAAAAAAATTCCTTCTGTCCCTCATTTTAATCTTAGTTTTCTAATTACCAGAAATGATTGCTTTGGTAACCTTTCTCTTTGGTTTGCCCATATGTCCCACCAAGACAGACGTATGCTTGGTGTTAGTACGTCTTATATACTTTAGCTAGTTAGTTTTTGTTTTTACTGTTTTACTTTGCAATACTTTAAAATTTACAGAAAAATTCACAGAGCTATTACAAAGAACTCTTTGATACCCATCACCCAATTTTGCCATGTAAATGTGACCATTTGCCTTACGTATTTTATCATTCTTTTTTTCCTCTTTACCCCTAAACACTTCAGAGTATATTTTCTAAGGACATCATGAAATTTAACATAATACCATATTTTTTTCTAATTTAGACATTATTCAAATGTCTCCAAGTATCCCAAGAATGCCCTTTATATTTATTTATTTATTATTGAATTTATCAGGGTGACATTGGTTAATAAAATTATGTAGGTTTCAGGTATACAATTCCATAATACATTATCTGTATCAACAAAATGAAGAGACAAGACCAAACAAACAAACAAACAATCTAATTAAGAAAGGGACAAAGATAGATCCAGAGACAAATGACAGGGGAGGTGGGGGGGTCAGAGAGCAACCAAAGGACTTGTGTGCATGCATATTGGCATGACCAATGGACACAGACATTGGGACAGTGAGGGCTTGCCCAGGGTGGGAATGGCTGGGGGGGGGGGGCATCACTTGGGGAAGGAGGAGACATATGTAAATCTTTGGACAATGAAGAAAAAAATGAAAGAAAGGAGCAAAGGACCTGAATAGACACTTCTCTAAAGAGGACATACAGATAGCCGATAGACATATGAGAGGATGCTCGACATCACTAATCATCAGAGACATGCAAATGAGATACCATCTCACACCTGTCAGAATAGCTATCATCAATAAATCAACAAACAACAAATGTTGGCAAGGATGTGGAGAAAAGGAAACCCTCATGCATGGTTGCCTGCCAATTGCCTACAAAAGTTGGGTCGGGTTGGGTAAGGATTTCACTAGGGTGGGGCAAGTGGTCCTCTCCAGGCTAATGCAGATTCCGATTTGTTTCGATTTGGTCACAGGGGGAGGGCTCAACACAGAAAAGATGGTGCCCACCTGCTGGCTGTGTGAGAGGAGGGCTTGCCACACGGACAATGGGGGCTGTTCCTCCTGCCGTCTCCCTATCGGCACACAACTCGGTTTCTCCCTGTTCTGTCTCTGGCACCTCACCCACCAGCCACTGCCCCACTCCTGGAGCTCAGGGTGAGAACCTGTGAGCAAGTCCGTCTGTGTGCGGGCCCTTCAAGAGGATGTCTGGGTCTCCAGATGCCGTCCATCTCACACTGACAGGTAAAATCCCTGCTGATTTTCACAGCCAGATGTTGTGGGCGTTTCTCTTCCTGGCCCTGGTGCTCCAACCTGGGGGCCTGGTGTGGGGCTGGGACACCTTGCTTCTCAGGGGAGACCTCTACAACGGGGATATACCTCCTGGTTCTCAACCACCACAGGTGGGTGTGAAGCCAGCCTCCTTCACATCTCTCCTCTTCCTACCAGTCTCAGCGTGGCTTCTTCCTCACATCCTTAATAAGAGAACTTCTGCACCCTAGCTGGTTTGGCTCAGTGGATAGAGTGTCGGTCTGCTGACCAAAGGGTCCAGATTTTGATTCAGGTCAAGGGTCAATCGATGTGTTTCTCTCACATCGATGTTTCTTTTTGTCTCTCCCTCTCGCTTCCACTCTTCCTAAAAATCAATGGAAAAATATCCTCGGGTGAGAATTAACAACAACAAAAATAAATAAATAATAGGACTTCTGTTCAGCTAGTCTTCAGATGCTTATCCAGGTTGATTGTTCTAGAATTTATTTGGAATTTTGAAGTACTCATGGGAGGAGGTGGGGACAGCATTCACCTACTCCACCATCTTGCCTGGCACTCCCATTCTGGGAAACATCTTGAAAGCTTGAATATACATCTGGCCATTACATTCCTTAAGTATTTACTCAAGAGAAATAAAAGCACATGTCCATGCTAATACTTGTAAACCAATATTCATAGGATCTTTCTGGTAAAAGATAGAACATGGAAATAACTCACATGTCCATTAATAGGCAAATTGATGAATAATTTGTAGCATATTCATACAATGTACTACTACTAAGCAATAGAATAGAATGGAATGAGAATACATATAACAGTAAGATGAATCTCAAGATAATTAGGCTGGGTAGAAGAACCCAGAATTTTACTGTATGATTTCACTTCTATAAAATTGTAGGAAATGCAAACTAATGTGTAGTGCCAAAAAGCACATCAGTGCTTGCCTGGGGATGGGAGTGGTTCAGGGAAGAAAGTAGTATATAAAGAGGGCACGAGCAGACTCTGGGGGCTGACGGGATTGCGTGTTAGCTTGATTATGGTGATGTTTCCACAGATGTATATATGTCACAACCCTCAAAATACACACTTCAGGCAGGTGAAACTTGGTGTGCATCAAAACAGTTGCAAAACAAAAACAAAATACAAAGTGATATCATCATGATTAATAAGCTCAGATTTAATATTCTAAAGGAAAGGTGCTCTTTGATTTTTCTATAAAGAATCTGGGTAAGACAAGTATCACATGATCGCACTCATATGTGGAATCTAAGTAACAAAATCAACTGATGAATGGAGTGAAACCAGAGGCATGGAAGCATGGAACAGAGTGCGGAATCTCAGAGGGAAGGCGGGGGGGTGGGTGCGGGAGCGGGGGGAGAATGGGTGGTAGGGAGGTAATCAACCAAAGACCTTGTATGCATAGATGCATAGCCCACGGACACAGACAATAGGGTGCTGAAGGCCTGGGGCAGGGGGCAGAGGGGGGAAATGGGGGGAAAAGGAGGACATATGTAATACTTTCAACAGTAAAGAATTATTTTTTTAAAAAAGAATCTAGGTAATGTTTCCTGTATACATTTGTGCCTGGCAACTTCCTTGATTCTGTGCTATTTCTCATCAAACATAAATTCACTATATTTAATTTTTGTTTGGAAGCTTTTAAAATATTTCTAATTCATTACAATTAAAATTATTTAAAAGAATTAAAACTCACATTATATGTACATTCATAGATATACCAGTTTAACAACCAAAAATTACCATCATACTTGTTACCTAAATTTCTTCACATTTCCCTTTTTCTATCATGAAAGGATTGCATTATGCTTCTTTGGAACTGAGTATGTCCAGATGTCTCTTACCATGTCTCTGATACATCTCTAATTCACTTCTTATAGTTTACCCAATACCCTTGACCTCTCTTTACGCATAATTTTATCGGCCAAATGATTCCTAACATCTTTTGCTTCACTTCTAACAACACCATGAAGACTGTGACTCCTTCTCCTCGCCCCATAAATCCTGAGTAGTATGGCTCGATATCCCCTTTTGCCTTTTTCAGTAGCACAAATCACCCAGGAGCAGGAAATGTGTGATGGGCCATTGGTTATGAATGGCATAACTTCATTGTCTTCATGAAGTTCTCTTTGAGATGCTAAGAATAAGTTATTAGGATAGAGGGGGGAAATTAAGGGAATAAAAAACAAAGAAAGAGGAACGGGAGATAACAAAAGGGGAAAGCCACCAAGTCCGATCAACTTTATGTAGGTACTAAATAAGCCCCACACAGGTGATGCTTTACGAAGTGGGTCACCTTTCAATAGCACTGTGGTCCTAACCGTGTACGCTGCCTGCATCCCAACACACATTCAATCCGTGCTCAGCAGGAAGAGCAATCTTCCACAAGTGTGTTATACCACATACCTCTTCCACTCAAAGTCTTCCCTTTGCTTCCCACTCAGGGTGACTAGTCGAGCCTACAGCCTCCCAACTGTAAATTATGCTTTTCTTTTCTGGCATTAACTAATATTTTTTAATATTATACATATCTGTGTAATTATTTGTTCAGTGTCTCTCCTTCTACCGGATTGATTTTGTCAAAGACTGGTAAATAATTTGTTAGTCTGAATATTCACTAGGGTGTGCTCCTCAGGCCCACACATGTGGTGCAGTGAGAGAGGTCGGGCTGGACAGAGGAAAAATTTGAACTGCCATCCGTTCACAACAAAGGCCCCCACCCACCTCACGGGGACTGCTCTAGAGCCAAGATGGTCCTCCAGGGATGTCTGGCTCTGCAGCGAGGTGACAGGGCCTTTACGCCTCACCCCGACATCAGTCATTGGATGTGAGCTGTCCTCAGGCAGGGGCAGTGACCTTGGACATGGAGATTATCTTCTGCTCAGAACAATATTCAGAGAGAGAATCAGCTGAGACCTGTCAGCTCAGGCCAACACCCCTGACGTCAGGAGGAATGAGTGTCTGAGTCCTACAGGGGCATCTGGCCGTATCCTACAGTGTCCACTACAACTCTTTATTATACCCACCCCACTTATCATGTTGCGGTCCTAGTAGATTTCAATGAGGTCAATCTTAACAGAAGGCACCCCAACTTTGGTAACACCACAGTGTAATCAACATTTTAAAGCAGAAAGACAGAGTAAAGTCCTCCTTGATGATAGAACATTATTGTTTTTCTTTAGGAAATGAAGTAAAAAAAAATACTGTATAACCCTTATTGGATTGCATAATTAACTTATTTTTTCTTTGTTTTTTGTCAAAAACGACATGAAAACCTCTAAAATTTTCTGAGCAGTAGCAGTAAGGAGTCTCCTGGACAGAAAATTTTTCTTATTTTAAGTTATGGCTGATGCAGACTCAAATTGCAACCTATTCTAGGACTGAGAAAATAAATTTTAAAATAAGTCACTATGTCAAACTGCAATTTTCGGGAGGTACCCATGGTCAGCAGCTGTCATAATACCGATAAATAACCGGAATTGGGTATTTCCTCCCACTCTGGTGACTGGAAAGTAGTATTTTAAGGCAATACAGTGTAATAATGGCATTAAACACCCTCCCCCCCCCAACACAAAACAAAACAAAACAAAAATAATGCCACACACAATTGCCTCAAAGAAGCATCTAATCTGTTATGTTTCCAAAGCATGCTATTCTGGTTTACTCATTGTCAGAGAATTTCCACTGGAATTGTAAGGCCTGCCATTCTCCTGAGGCGCTCTCCAGGCATACCCTTCCTCATCCTCTTTCTAAAGGCGTTCTCTGGGAACATTGGCAAACCCCGATTCGAGGTATCCATACATTTCTCCCCCCAAAAATCTGCTGTGAACATGTATTTGAGATGTCGTTTTCCTAGAGATTCATTTGCAACACTCCATTTCCACCGTGGCTTTCCCACCCACGTCAGCCTTCAAAATAAATCATTCTGTGTACTTCATGCGATCCTTTTAGAATGCAATAAAACAGATTGTTTTTAATGGCTATTCCGGCAATGAAAAATATCTGTGTGAGGTGGAAACAACAAAGTGATGCTTTTTCAATTCCTTTTAATAGCACGAGGATCTTTGCAACCTGCTGTGAAAAATATTCTCTTAATGATAAGCCTGTGGCACAACTTAAAGAGTCATCAAGAAATAAATGCGCCGCTGTCTGGTTGGCAGCTTAGTGTCCCTTAATTGAAGTGCTGTAAGATTTTGCGCGCAGGGATGCCTCCGGGGTTTCGCAGCTAACTGGCACGGGCCCCTCTGATGAGACATGCAGATGAAGATGTGTCAATACAATCTCCACCAATTTTCCGTAATAGCAGAGACTGATTAATTTTATAACCATGGGTGCTTCTATTAGCGAACCTAAGGGATGATTTAGACTTTATTAAGCAACTTATTTCTATCTTTTTTTTTTCAAGAGAGACAGTGGCAGCAAAGTTTATCCCTGAGTGCTACACGATGGCATACTTTCTAATAAGGTCTCTGAATTTATTATGGAAGAGAGAATCATGAGCTCACCCGGGCTCGAAGGAGTTTAGTGGCAACCACTTTTTGGACTCCTGAAGTTTCCAATGCACTTCAACAATCGGAGTTTTCCAAAACGCAAGTAACTGCATCTTTGAAGCAATGGAGTTGCCAGCTCTCAGATACATTTTTAATGGGCAGAAGAATTGAAGGAACGGAGTCAAGAGTATGTGGCTGTATATTTTAATTTTTGCTTGATGTAAAATTACTTTAATATTTTATCATAATGGCCCTTGGACATCTAAGATCCTTTGGTTACCCATAATCAACTAATGCTTTATATTTTAAGGCTTTGCTCAATAAAAAATTAATTTTCATGCACGAGTGGGCAATGTATTTGGAGATCGAACTACACGAGTTTATACATAAAACAGGTTCCAGTTTATATATTGAAACCAAAAATTGCTGTAACATTCACAGTGCCATAAAAATCAGATACAAAGAGTCATTTAAAACCCCTGAAATGTGAGCTTAGAGACACACCTTTGGATTTTTTTAAACTATAAAAAGAAATGAACCTGCATTTACAATGTTCAATTTCCAGTAAATTTTTTTTTTAAAAAAGAGACTGAAAACCCATTAAAAGCCATTTTATCCCATGAGCAGTCTACACAATGAGACTATTATTAGTACTTAATACTGTTAGAGAGCTTGGAATTATAAAATGCCTATTGAACTAGTAGATGTGATATTCAATAAATGGCAGTCGACATCCTTCTCTCAGGATAAAGGAGGTTTGTAAATAGCCTTTGGAGGGAAGAAAGGGCACATCTCCGTCCCACTCCAATGTTCTCTTCTACTAGCGTGTGAATCTGCAGAGATCTGGGCTTTCAGACGGAGGAGGCATCTCCTACAGAATGCATGCGGGCCTTAAATAAATGCTTGACGTCGTTCCATATCAAACGTTCATTGGAATATGTAAAAGTGGTGTTTTCTTTTTTAAAAAACATTTTTATTGATTTCAGAGAGGAAAGGAGAGAGAAAGAGAGAGAGAGATCAATGATGAGAGAGAATCTTTGATCGGCTGCCTCCTGCACGCCCCCCTGCCCTTGTGCCCGCAACCCGGGCATGTGCCCTTGACTGGAATCAAACCTGTGACCCTTCAGTCTGCAGGCCGATGCTCTATTCATTGAGCCAAACCAGCTAAGGCAAAAATAGTGTTTTCTTGATTTTCTTAAACAAAGACTCAGGAGATTACGTTTAATTTCTATGCATGTGACTATGGGAAGTTTAAAAGTATATAAAGGATGAGTTCTAGCCGGTTTGGCTCAGTGGATAGAGCGTTGGCCTGAGGACCAAAGAGTCCCAGGTTCAATTCCAGTCAAGGGCACAGACCTTCCTTGTAGGCTCCTCCCTGGCCTGGGCCCTGGTCAGAGCATGTGCAGGAGATAACCAATTGATGTGTTTCTCTCACATCAATATTTCTCTCTGTCTTTCCCTCTCTCTTCCACTCTCTCTAAAAAATCAATGGAAAAATATCCTCAGGTGAGGATTAACAATAACAACAATAACAAAAGGAGCGAGGAGGGGTGGGGAAGCCTGGGTTGTGCTCCAAAGGCCCGGATGCCAGGGGAGCCCCAGGGGAGGATCTCAAGAAAATATCCATCATCTTTCCAGGTGTGTCCTTTCAGGGTTGTGTTCTCCACTAACTGGTTGGCACAAGGGCAGGGGGTCATGGTCAATGCAGCTGGTCCTGGTGGCAACCTTGACATTGCTGTCTGGTCTTGCTGCTGAGGCCTAGACGTTATCGCTAAGGATTCATGCTCAAGGGAGTGGCCGCACAAGGGCCTTTGTGGGAGCTGCATGAGGCCACTTTTCAGCTCCTTGTTCTTCTTCATACGGGGTCTACCACATGACCGGCAACATGCCAGGGGAGAAAAGAGCAGGGGAGGGTCCCACCTGCGTGACCAGCAATATGAAAGGTGAGGGGGTCTAAACCACATGACCAGAGATATGCTTGGG
>NW_005871577.1:212452-215804 GCF_000147115.1 Myotis lucifugus | reverse complement strand
GTCTGCATCCAAGTCATTTGTAAGATTACCATAGTTCTTGGCTATACTTTGGGCCAAATGCAAGAACATACAAGTGAATGAAGAATGAATGAGTGAATGAATGAATGAAGCAAAACTGCTCTCTCTGATGTACTTTGCGTGACTGAAAACATTGTTCCCTGATTAATTTTAACTTTTATAATAAGTCAATATGAAACATAAAAAAAAAAACATAAAGTCAACCTCCTATGAAGGTTTTGGAAAAAAATACAGTAAAATGTCCACATTAAAATAAATGAAGCTTCCTATGTGAGTTTTGAGAGTGACAACCGACCAAAACCTATTCCATGCATCACATGATACAATAAAAATAGCTGCTCTGGCTACAGCTGAACGCCTCTGCAGCTGCAAAGGATACTTCTTGGAAATGAAGTTTGTGTTTACACAGGTGCAGCCATATTTAACCCCCCAAAAATGTTGTATGCACTATGCAAACAACTCCCTGTGTGTTTTCTTTGGCAGAGCTCTCTCCAACTGAAACCAATTCATATCAAGCCCATCACTCTGTGATACCTATGCAAACTATACAGGAAAATTCCTGTACGAAGAAGAGGGTTCTCACCGTGCATCTTTTAGATAAACGACTGAAGCAGGAGCCACTTGGTTGAAGCCTGCTAAGAAACTATGCCCATAGTGAAATATTTAGCACCTAATATTATGTGTGTAAGCTGTTAGAGAAGCATTAATATTGCAGGGAGCAACTATCAGGGGTGTTCTCTAACTCTAGGAACTTGAAGGGAATAATGACTGGCAGAGGGATTGAAGAAATTGAACATTTTTCCTTAACAACTTAATATTCTATTCCCGTTTTAGTCACATCATACGGATTATTTTTCAAAATATCGAATTTGTAAATATGTATTATTTTATTATGTTCCTATTAAGAATTGACTAAGAATGTTATATTTCAAAAGTCACACATGTTTATAAAATTATACTTTTGCAGACATCTCTCGCAGCAATATTTTTGCCAGTGTGTCTCCTAGGGCAAAGAAAACAAAGGGAAACATGAACAAATGGGACTGTATCAAACTAAAAAGCTTCTGCAAGGCCAAAGAAACCATCAACAAAATGAAAAGGGATCCCACTGTATGGGAGAACATATTCTCCAATGACACATCTGATAAGGGGTTAATTTCCAAAACATATAACTCAACACCAGGAAGACAATCCAATTAAGAAATGGGCAGAGGACCTAAACAGACACTTCTCCAAAGGGGACATACAGATGGCCAATAGACATATGAAAAAATGCTCATCACTAGTCATCGGAGAGATGCAAATTAAAATCACAGTGAACTATCACCTCACACCTGCCCGAAAGGCTACTATCAATAAATCAACAAACAAGTGTTGGCAAGGATGTAGAGAAAAGGGAACCCTAAGGCATTGTTGGTGGGAATGCTGACTGGTGCAGCCACTGTGGAAAACAGTATGGACTTTCCTCAAAAAATAAAAAATGAAACCTCCTTTTGACCCAGCAATCCCATTCCTGGGAACATACCCTAAGAATCCTGAGATACCAATTTGAAAGAACATAGGCACCCCTATGTTTGCAGCAGTATTATTTTCAATAGTCAAGATCTGGAAACAGCTCAAGTGCCTATCAGTAGATGAGTCCATTAAAAGCTGTGGTACATTTACACAAGGGAATATTATGCAGCCATAAAAAAGAAGGAACTCTTATCTTTGCAACAACATGGACCTGGAGAGTAGTATGCTAAGTGAAACAAGCCAGTCGGAGAAAGACAAATCTAATATAATAATAGAGGAATATGCAAATTAGCTGGGACGCCATAATGTCACTACTGATCTACAAGCAGCGGAGAGCTACAGGAGGGCGGGGCAGTGAGCTACCAGCAGCGGAGAGCTACCAGTGGCGGTGCGCGGGGTGGCCAACCGAGGCAAGCGGCAGCGAGCTACTTGCACACGGATTCGTGCGCAGCGCTACTAGTACCATATAATCTCACATATAGGTGGAATCTAATGAACAAAAGAATCTGATGAGCACAATAGAAACAGAAGCATGGCTACATGGAACAGACTGACAGAGGTCAGAAGGGATGGGGAATGGGGGACGAGGGACTGGATGAAAGAAGGTAAAGAGATTAGCCAGAGAACATATATGTATAGCCTATAAACACAGACAACAGAGTGGAGATGGCCAGAGAGAAGGGGGGTGGGGGCTAAGTGGGGGTGAGCAAAGTGGGGTGGGGATATGGGGACATCTGAAATAGTGTCAACAATAAAAATAAAGTAAAGAAATTATGCGTATTATTTTTTATTTTCTAAAAACAATTTATACACTGTGCAATTTATTCTTATTGAAGTCAGAAATTCTTTACAGATAGTGTGAAGAATGCATTTATCTTCCATTCCAATGTTTATGTTAAATTTTATTCATTCATTCAATAGCTATAATTATATTCTGGGCACTCACTGTTGTAGGCACTGAGAATACAGTATTCAATAAAAAAGACAAAACTTTTATCTTGAAAAATGAATATGCTTTAGAAGAATGTTAGAATTTACTGCTGTCGACCATGTGAAAATTAGTAAAGTTGAATCAGAAATGTGAATGACCCAAAGAAGAAGTGATGGGGGAAGTGGTAGTGATGAAAAGAAAGTTTGACCCAAACCCTTTAGCGTGGTTTGCACATGGTATATCAGTTTATTCCTCATCACTAATTTTCCCTGAAAAACTTGAAAGGGATCCCAGAAAATGAAATTCCATGTTTCCCTAAACTATGGCAACTATAAGAAAAATCTTAATAGTCAAACTAGTTATGGGAAGAGTTTTTAAATAAATAGCATCCAAATTAGTATCCTTGACCTTCTCTGAGACATACAACCAGAGGCCAGGTTGGAATGGAATAGCATCTACAATGACTGAGAATCTTTCTTATTACAGTACCATAAGTATAGCCTCCCATGTCTTTTAATTGCCCTCTGAAACAAACAAACAAACATACACACAAACAAACAAACTGGATAGCACAGCTTGTCTGGCCTTTCACCCCATCCCTAGGTGGTTGGCTTTCTAAACTTCTCTCATGCCATTTCTCCCCTCACACCACATGCTAAAATTGCTCTGAACTGCTTGTTAGTCTCACAGTGATTCATGCTCCTTCTGGATTCTGTCCCTTTGAATTAGACCTTTGCCTGGAACCTTTGCTCGTCCACTTCACTCCTTTACTGGCTAACTCATCTGTCTCTTGGGTCCCTGTTTAGATGCTGCTTATTTCTAGAGGTCTCCTCTGACCCCTGTGACTTAAACTCCCTTCATATGCACTTCCACAGCCTTTAGTTATTG
>NW_005871577.1:204071-211512 GCF_000147115.1 Myotis lucifugus | reverse complement strand
ATGATGCACACTGACCACCAGGGGACAGATGCTCAATGCAGGAGCTGCCCCCTGGTGGTCAGTGCACTCCCACAGCCAACCTCCTGTGGCCAGTGGTTGGCCAACCTCCCTCAGTCCCTCACCCCAGCTGGTCCCTCCCCCTGGCTAAAGCTCTTGGCACCAGAAAATCTGGGTGTGGGAAGCATGTACGAGGAGAGTGACCCCAATGCTGATCGAGACAGAGTAGCAGGTTGAAGGGGGCAGAAGGGGCAAGGCAGCTGCCTGAATGCAAAGAAGTAAAGAAAGCACCACCGCCATCTTACCTCTGCCACCACACTGCGCCACTTGCCCTTCTGCCCCTGCCAGCCACTTCTAGCTCGGCCTTGCGCCTTTCTTGGCTCCCAACCACTGATTGGCTAGCGCTCCTACGGTGGTGTGCCACCATTGGCCGAAGTCAGCTACCTATCATGCTTGGGGGCGGAGCACTAAGAAAATGTGCGGCTGAGGTAGGAGAGATGATCTGTCTGTCAGCAACTCCGCCCCAGGAAGAGTGAGGCGGCCCACGTGGGCAGCGAAGTAGAGCTGTATTTCCGCCTCAGAGTGTAGCTGGTGTTCAGGCCATTTTGGGGCACTCTGTCTGTGCAGTCTTTGCTTACCGCTACCTTAGCACATCTTCACAACTAGATTGAGGCCTGTCGGCCAACCTCCCGGGGTCCCTCTCCCCCTCTACACCCCCACCCCCGCTCTGTACATGAATTCATGCACCAGGCCTTTAGTCCTTAATAAAGCTCAAATCCCTAATTGGGCTATGCAATATTTTGTCCAAAGTGATAATATTTTAGAAAGATTTTGAGAGACACTCTCCCTTTTATCTGTATTCTCTGAGTAGTACTGAATTAAGTAGAGTGTATGATCATCCATCAAGCAGATATGTATTTTTTTAAAGTATCTTTCCTGTAAAATATTTGAAGCATCATCTTGGCTCTTTTTCATGACATTTGCCTAAATTCTATGACTCTTTGATTGGCTCTTTTAGCACCTAAGATTCTAGTTCGGTATTAGCAAAAGGTTTGTGTTAGCTCTTGGCAGATACTATTATGTAATTTTTCTTTAATTATTCAATGGCTTCAGCTTGACTAGAATCTCAGCAACCTCTCACCATTTCAATGGGCATTGCCTTTCATAAAAAATAAGGATATCAGACCTGCTGGTGAGGCTCAGTGGTTGAACATCCACCTGTGAACCAGAAAGTCGAGGTTCAATTCCGGTCAGGGCACATGCCTGGGTTGCAGGCTCGATCCCCAGTGAGGGTGGGGTGGGGGTTGGGGGGCAATGATTCTCTCTCATCATTGATGTTTCTATCTCTCCCTCTCCCTTCCTCTCTGAAATCAATAAAAATATATTTTTTAAAAAATAAGGTTATTAAAAGAGAAAAAAAGACAAAAAATAAGACATGTATTTTGAAATTTCAATAAAATAATAAGTCAATTTCATGTCACCATCTTGAAAATTTACAGCATTCAGCAATGAAAACATGTACTTGATAAATGCCAGCAGCTTGAAGCCTGCAAAGTTCATCTACTCATTTAGTGAGACAGATGTTTCATTTAATACGCTTCATACTATAGATTAGGATTATATTTTTTCTTTTCCTTTTTTTTTTTTTGTGAAGAGAGAAGGGGAAAGAATTTCCCGACATGCTACTAATATCATCGCACACTGTGGGCCAGATGGCGAAAAATGCAAAGGCTGCAGCTTGGTTTCTGTTCTCTATTGTGGGAGGAAAGGAATTTTGTTTCGGAATGAGTTTCAGCTTGGTCATTTGTTCCTCTAATCTAAACATGAGTCAATGAGCAAAACAGTACCAGCCAAACTCTAAAAAGTTTTTGAGAGTAAGTGCTTTGAAATGAAATGCATCTGGACGAAGTGCCTGATAGCATGCCGACCTACCACAGCTGGAAGAGGCAGAGGATCAGACGTGAACGGCGGCTTTAGTGCCGGACCCTTTACAAAGACATTTAAATCTTGCGTATTATATACCTGCCACATTTTTACGAAGATGTTTGGAATGCTCTTCCTTCTGCTGTTACCATTGTTTGCATGTTTGAAATTAAGGATTATGACTGTCATGCCCCTGAAATCCCACAGCTTTCCATCAGGTTTCGGAAACCCCGATAAAAGAGAATAAACAAGAGTCTATGGGTCCTGTTACTCTAAGTATTAGTTATGCACAACCTGTACCTTCCCAGGGTGTTTTGAATCACCTGTAGAATAGAAAACAAGCGGGGACATGTCCAAGAGACCACTATAATGTTCCTAATTGAAGGCTTGGTTTCATCGGGGAGAGGACGAATATTTCTATTCTTTAAATACAACGAGACAAATGTTTCTGTTGGAAACAAGCTTATCTGTGGGGCCACGGCCCTAAAGGCCTTCATGCCTGTCTGTGTCAGAGGCGCGTCCATCCAGGTGCAGTAGGAACATTGTCCTGACCATTAGGGTCTTTTTTAAGAGAGTTGATCCTGTTTCTTGGAATCTAAATATAGCTCAGTGCAGATGCTAGGGCACAAGGAACCTCACACCTAATGAGGATTCCACCTGTTCTTCTCCTTTTGGCTTTATTCTTAGCATTGTGCATGACAGAGAGACAATGTACAGGTCTTCAAACAAGCAAAGTGTTACCAGCGTCCATGTTAACTTTTGAGTGAATCATATCTTTTTAAAAATACGTATTCACCTCAAATTCATCTCCCTTCACTGATACGCATACATGCAAGCATTATAGCAACTTTTATCAGTGATTAAGAGAGGAAGTTCCTTTCAAACCAGCTATAAGCTTTCAGAAAAAAAAATGTATCTATTTCCCAATATTTCACACATTCCGTATGGTTACACAAGGTCAATAGCATGGGGATCATTGAGGGTAGCAGTTTTCAAGGGCTGGTACATGGTAGAACTTTTACAGGTTCACAGTAACATCTAAAAAAAGAAGGACAATGTGGCAAATTTATCAAAAAAGCTAAGTGCATTTAGTTTAAAGGCCCATATTACTATAGTTTTTATATTAAAATGTCATTTCTTCTGGGAAATGACTTGTGTTAGTAGGTGGTAACATTATTACAGCAAAATATATGCTAGCCATCCTCTTTAAGTAGCTCATGTTCTTTGAAACTCTCTCTGATATATGAACTCCAGTAATCAGCCTAGAGACCACCTATTCACCCTAAATGAACCTTATAGACACGAAAGAGCCTAACTTTGTATTAGTGTAACTTCCAGTCCTTGGCAAAGCTCTAGTTCAATAAATTAAATTAGCAGAGGTACACAAAGATAAGGAAAATATTTTAGTTAGAATAGAATACTGCATTTCTTAACTAAGTGAAGCTACTACATAGAAGAATGCTTAAGAATTATAAATAAGAGAAATACAGTTATTCGATGAATATTTGTTTAATGAAAGAATAAACAAATAAAAATACTTAACCTAGATAACTTACTGGTGGTGAGTGTATGGAAAAAGATGCAAGTTGTACATTAATATGGTGCTTTTTAGTACGAAACATTTAAAACAAAGAAAAAAGCAGGCAGTAATTTTTAAAACTTACAACATGTACTCACAACAAAGAATTATAAATACTAATACTTTACCTTATTTCCTTAAAAGCCTTTCTCTTTAAGGAATACACATTAAAATGATGGTGAAATTCCTTTATCCTCACCAATTACACTATCTCTTTCTTCCTGAGAACTTCAAAGTTAGGATGTTTTATTATATGTATGCATCATTCCAAGCTATTTTTTAAAAATGCCTCCACAAATAACTTATAGCTTTGATTTAGGTAAAAGAGATTAAGAAGTACTATTTTGCATGGTTTAAAAAGTAACTAAATAGTATTTCTATTGTAGTGATCCTTCAGCAAAGTGTTTTTTTTAAATGTATTAATGTTGAAATGCATAAATCTAGTTAATTTATTTTAAGCTACATAGAATATTCAATAGTATGTATATTATGCCTTGCCAAATTACTCTCCAAATTATTTCTCAAATTTAAATTTCAAACTATATGTCTGAGTTTATATTTCCTCACATCCTCATCACCATTACGGTTAAATTTTAAATTTTTTGCACATCTTCTGAGTATGAATTTTTTCTCTGTTTTTTTTTAAGTTGTTTCAAAAGTTGAGTAGATTTTGACAGCATAACTCAATGTTATTCTTGCTCATTTTTCTCAAATACGTAACAGAAAATACCCCCAAAACTATTTGTGGATCAAAACATTTGTCAGATCTCCCAATTATTTAGTTTACTACAACTTTCAGATACACACTAACCAGTACCTTGAGGGTTGTTTTATATTATCTTGATTCTGTTCTTTGTTGAAGTTGTTAGAAACACAATGGGAAAACTTTATTATGTAGAAACTATATATCACTGATAAAAATTAACTATTTGCTCTGCAATTGTAAGACAAACTTCTAATACCTTTTTAGAGATATGACCTTAGAGATATGATCAGATTACTCAAAGAAATAATGGGTTATTTTCAGATTTTAATAGAGTAATCTTACTAATGATTACTAAATTCCTATATTTTTAGAAGAAAACAATTCATAAATACATATTGTACTATTATTCATATATGTTTCAGTTTCCTACCATTGTAAACATGTAGTAATTATCACTAGAACCATTCTCTGAAATTAAGTACTGCAGATAAATAAGGAATAGGAAAGCCATTTATTTCTTTGCATTCTAAAGGCAAATATATCTACCTATAATCCTTTTAAATAACCTGACACAATGACAATGGAATAGAAGGTTGTCACAGTATAATAGTACCTGGCTGAGAAATTAATATTGAGGCGAAGCAAAAGCATTTATCAAAAATAAGTGTTGAAGTGAAAGGAAAATGGTGATTTTTTTCTAAGTTAGAGACATTGATCCTGTGATAATGTTCTATTAAAATGACTCTATTTCTGTTGACTGAATGTGACATAATTATTTTTTAAAATAGAACCTGATGTGCTGTAGTCCAATTTATTTCTAGGGATTTATTTACAAGCTGTTCTTCCCTTTAGCACTGTGACATGCATTCTCAAAGCCTGAAATAAAAGAAGAGCACAGCACCTCTATACACCTATTATTCTTCCTCCTATCCCAGCATCTGAACTTGAACATCCTTTATGCTTGTTACTGAGTTCCTCTAGGTTCCCATGAGGGGCACGCCACTGGCCTGTGTATTTTCTTCTTTATTAGATGCTTAGCTCAATTTCCATTGAGTAGGGTCTTGGAAAACATGAATTCAACAACAACAGTCATGGTTGTCTCACTAGAGTCTAGAAAAAGCACCATACTCCAGCTTCACTCTTACCCCTATGGCATTGTACAGCTGAAAATATAACAATACAACCATAAAAATTTAGAACAGTCGCACATGGCCAACAACTCAAGACTTTGCATATTTTTTTCCTACAAATTATTACTTAGTAGTTTCCATGCTTGAAAGATTATAGTTTCCTACAAATATTTTTATATAAATTGCTGCCAGATTAATAGAGTTTACAATTACAAAAAAAAAGTGGAAGTTATAAAGCATTGGCAATTTAGGGAGATCACATGATAGGCAAGCTATAAGTATTTGAGTTATCTTTGTATTATCAACCAGTTAGTACACAGGGACTTGTATATAATATATTTTCAATAAATAATCACTTGCTAACAAAAAAAATGTGAAAAACATGAAAATTCTATTATTTTATGAGATCTGAGCAAGCTACCTGAGATCCTGACCATCTCAGACTTCTCTTCCAACAGGGACATGATGCTAAGTAAGAAGAAAGAAATGTGTCCTTAGTAGCCTAGGCGAATCTCTGAATAAGAGACAAACATGTCTGAAAGTCTGATCTGTACTTAAATAATCCTTGGAAATACTTTCATGGAAGCCTCGATTTAGGTAAAAGGCATTAAGAAGTATAAATTGCAAATTTAAAAAAAAACACACAAAACAAAAGCAGCCACAGGGGTTTAAAGTACAGCATAGGGAATCTATATATATAAAAGCCCAGCAACCAAACGGTGGAACGACCAGAATAACGGGTCAACCAGTCGCTATGATGTGCACTGACCACCAGGGGGCAGATGCTCAACATAGGAGCTGCCCCCTGGTGGTCAGTGTGCTCCCACAGTGGGAGCGCCACTCAGCTGACCAGGATGAGCGGCTGCTCCCGTAGGCCCAGGGTGAGGCCAAGTCTCTGCACCTATCAAATACCTGAGACAACCCAGAGTATGGCAGCTGACCCCACCAGCTGAGGCAGGCCCTCCACGGTGTGTTCTAGAAAGAGTGTGGGAGCTGGCATAGTCGGATGGCAAGAGGGGACGTCACTGTGGACCCCCTGGGGAGGCTGTCCTGATGGCTGAGGATCCTGGAGCACGGCTGCTGTGAACATCCCTGATGGTGTCACCGACCTGGCATCACACATCAAGGACCTTCACCGAGTGGCTTTGGGGTGCAAAGCTCTCCGCCAGGTTCCTCCAGGACACAGAACACATTACCCCGAACACAAGACATTACCCCGAAATATCAGCTCAGACTAATTTCCTCATTCAGCAGCCGCTCAGGGTCCACAGCTGCTCAGCTGACTGGGATGAACGGCGCTCCCACAGTGGGCCGATCTCCACGTGCCACGCCCGCCCCCCACCACCACCACCAGTGCAGGCCTCTAGTATAGTCAATAATATAGCAATAACTATGTGTGGTGCCAGATGGGTGATCACTTTGTAAGGTATATAAATGTCTAATCCTCATGTTGCATGCCTGAAACTAGTATAATATTATATGTCAACTGTAAATTAAAAATAATTCAATAAAAATATTTTAAAAAGAAATCAATGAATTATTCTGACATTCTCACTTTTGTCATCATAATTACCTTTGTTCTCTTTTAAGGTATTGTTCTAGTTCATTAAATGCACTTTTACTGGCCTAAAAAAAATAAACAAAGTGTCCTTCATAGATAAGAAACTCCAACTCTTCAGAACTCCATTTTTATTTTATAAAATCAATTTTCTGAAGATGATCATCATATTTGGTTCATTTTCCCTACATTTTTACTTGTTGAAAGAATACTTGCTAACCTTATCAATGAGGTAAAAAAATTAAATTTTATTTTTAAATGATATAACAGAACATTGTCCCCCAAAATCTTGACCTAAGTTTTGTTTTATGCTACACACACACACACACACACACACACACACACATACTAGAGGCCCAGTGCATGGATGCATGCACCGGTGGGGTACTTTGGCCTGGCCTGCAGGGCTTGGGCAAAACCAGCTCTCCAATATCACCTGAGGGGTCCCAGATTGTGAGAGGGTGGTTCTTGGGTGATGCACCCCAGAATCCGGCTCCCTCCTCTCTGGTTCTGGGTGCGTCACCTGAGAACTGCAGTTGCCAAGTCAC
>NW_005871577.1:158091-203751 GCF_000147115.1 Myotis lucifugus | reverse complement strand
TGTCTTATAAACATGTTCATAAGCTTTGACTGCGCTTATAGGAATCTGGCCTTCGGTAATAATGAGGGGGGGGGGAGCAAAGAAAACAAAATAATTGGAAACAAACTGCGTGTCTACCCACAGGGAATTGTAAAATATATTACAGTTCATTCATTAGGTGAAAAATTAACTCTCCATTAAAAATACATTTTGAATAAGGGTTAGCATTATTTGGAAAAATAACCAATGCCTTAAAATAGTCACTTAAAGATGCGAAATGACCACATCTTTGCATCTCTGTAACTCAAGACCTAGTCCGGTGATAACAAGCACTTAATACAGTCTTGTATGATGATGGTGGTGATAATATTCATACATGTCCCAAATGGTAAGTTTCTTGAGGCTTTGCTTATCTTTATGTTCTCCACAGGGTTTTGGCCCGTAAGTAATTTATAGTATTAAATCCTGTTGTCTATTTGCCATTGTTGCTCTTCCATACTCGTTCCCAACTTTGGCTTAACATTACACTCATATGGAAAGATGTTTTTAAAACACACAAAAAATATTAGGCTCAGGCTGAACTAAATCAGCATCTCTGGTCAACTAAATCAGAATCTCTAGGGATGGGATCCAGGCATCAGTGGTCTTTAAATGTCTCCGGGTAATTCTCATGTGTGGCCAGGTTGAGCACCAACCTCTGAAACTCTAGAACGATGTAGTCCTAGATATTGATACATATTAGAAATAATTTAATTGTGATAACAAGGAGTAGGAGGATTGGAATACCTTGACCTTGATTGAACTTCTAATATTTGACAGGGAGAAGACCCTAATACTTATTTATTGAATAATTACTTATGTAGACTTTTCTCTATGCAGGACAGCATAGAGAACACAATGGTCCTTGCTTTGCACCATAAAATCCAGCAGGAGACATAGGACATGGACATATATATCTATAGTACAAGGTTCCTTTGCACCTTTCAGACCCTCAAGTGTCTGCAAGGACCACGGAGGATGAGATTCATGTTTTCAAATATGGAGAAAAAAAATCTAACACTTCCCACCCCGACTCCTACATGGCTACATGCAACTCTATTCACTCCTTTGTCTTTTCATGACTCAAGACAGTAATCACAGTGACAGATTAGTCATCTTTTTCAAGACTCTGCTTTCTTTTTATAGACCTCTTTTACCCAACGACACATTTTAGCAACAATGCAGTTGTGTTTCTGAATCTCCGCGAAATTCTCCCAGAAAATGATGGTTTATATATAAAAAAAAAATCTCCCTTTCTTGGGTCCTCTATCTAAATTCCTTTTAGGCAGTTAGAGGGGAGGTCCAAGGTTTTTGCTGAGTCTTTTGTTTCTTCAAAATTATCAGCTTAAAATAATCAATATCCCAAAAAGGCATCGTTTGGGATGGGAGAGTCTGCTTCCCTCCCATTGGTAATTAATCCTTTCACTCTGTTTCTCTCTTACTGCTGTTGTCATTTCCAAAATGCCCCATATATTCTGTATCCAATGCCACGAAAGGGAGAAGCTGATTGTGTTCAATGTAGAAGTTCATATGGAATGTTCCGTGGGACAGAGCTCATGCCAGACCCCCTGCTGGCCTCCCGTGGATGCCTCGTGTTAGCCTGCAGCTGGCTCAGGTCAAGGTCTTGGCCCAATCAGTTGGAGACCAGGATAGCCAGATCCCACGGCATTAAAAAGTGATACATTGCAGACAAAAAAATTACTTTTGAGCAAATTTTCTAAAAAAACGCTTTTGGCACAACAAACATTTTGACTCTCTGGGAATTTCCACTATCATTTGGTATTTAATTAATTGATGCTTTTTAATGACTTGGTGTGCATTTTTCTTATCTCGCTAAGCAAGGTTATATTGGGAATCATCGCCTATCCACACTACTGTCCATACTGAATAAGCACATTTCGATGGGCTGATCACATAGTTAGGAGGAAGATCAGGGAGTGTAATGAGTTCAAAACAAGTTAAAATAGTTTAGATAGTGTGCAAAGATAATAGAGCACAGAAAAATTGGGGCTGCGTCACTTAGGTAAAAGGCTACAGAATTATAAAAAGATGAAAGGAGGAAAAAGAAAGAAAATACTCATTGTATAGGAAAAATAAGGTCTCATGTTAAAAAAAATTATGCTAAGAAGAAAATCCCAGTTAATTACCTGAAGGGGATTACAGAAAATAATCACATAAAAATATACTGCAGATAAAAAAGAGAAGAAAACTTGCTAGAAGAAGGAGGAGGAGGACCTGTGATTGACACCTCTAAAACTGTAGCAAGTCTAAAAGCAAAATATATTATAGAGAAAAAAATAATCGGATATGAAATAATTTTCACAAATGTTTTCCCTGGAAGAAACAAATATCTTTAATAAATGAAGTCGAGGACTCCTCGACTTCAATTTTTCTATACAACAGAAAAAATGCCTAAAACCATCCTGAATAAATGGTCTGATTGTGGGTTGGAAAGTACTGAGATGATAGTTTGTGATTAACTTTTAATCATACATACTATACTCCAAGGTTTAAAATATCCCCCATTTGAGCAAGAAAAACACTGAAGTTTTCAAATCTGAGAGCACAGGCTCATCAATTTTAGTAACATCAATAACAACGTTTAGTTTAGCTACACTTTTTAATTATGCACTTGTTTTTCCAGATGGTTGTAGAATATTTATATCACAAAAGTTTTCTTCTTAATAATAATATGGACTTATTATTTCGTTATAATTGTCTCTGAAAAAAAGTGAGAAATTTAACTGAAAGGAATTTCAAAAATCTATGTAGAATTTCAACCAGTTTGGGGAAAAATAAATGTTTTCTTGCAATGAGTTTCTTGAGAAGAACGTGGTCAGTGAACCTCCAAGTATAATTTAATGTCACCTACGTTGTAAGATTAGATTTGCTTCTGTGCTTTATTATAGCATGGCAGGATTGGAGCCTTTCCCAGACTCAGGAGGCTGCAGAGAATTCTCACCTCCCTCAGACTGCTGTGGTTGTGAGTCCCTTTCCCAACTACAGCAGAATTCTGACAATAACTCGCCATTGTCTTGAGTGATGAGCAAGGAATGTCAGGAGCTTCAGGCTAGAAGAGCTAAGTGAGTGTAATCTCCAATTTCACAGGCAGACAAGGGGGGTCACTCCTGGGTTCATTCTAAAACTTTCTGTATCAGAGGCCAATCGATGTGTGTAAATTTCACAGCTGCATTATTGGGACACTGAATATATTCTCGGGATAGAGTAACTATGAGGAGATGGCAAATTTAGTCACCCCATTTATTTTGCTGTTATAGCAAAATAGCAACAAATAATCTTACAGTAAAAGTAATCTATTTTATTCATCGAGTGGCCAATGACTCCGTAATAAAATCAAGTTAGTGATTATAAAGAAAAGTTTTGCTTACATTTTGATGACAATTTTCTTTAATAAGGATATTTCTAGGCTATTAATCTTTGTAAACATGTTTCTTCTTGAAAAAGCTGAGAGCTTTTGAGTGAAGTGTTAGCTTTTGCACTTCAGAAAATGTTATTTACAAGCGAGAAATCGGTAAAAGCCAAATTATTGTACATATTCAAACTGAAAAATACAAAAAAAAATGTTACAACAAAATGTACACTCAACTCTACTTGATCCTAAGTCATTTAAAAATTAAAAAGCTGTGACTTTTCCATCACACACAATACACACAGAGGCATTGCACACACACACAGATTATCATTAATGAACAACAGTCTAATGATCTGATCTATGAACTAAATGAACCATTAATATATTTGCAAATATAATTGCATTTGTCTGTCATCTAATGTGTAAATCTGACCTTCATAATCATTTCCATATCAAATTCTTGAGGGTTAGTTATCAGTTTTTTTAATTACTCAAATATTTATAGAAACCACAGGGAATCAATCTAAATACTTTTAATTTTTAATAAATTTATTGTTGACAGTATTACAGATATCTCCAATGTTCCCCCCTTGCCACCCTCCACCCAGTCCTCACCCTTCCCCACATTATTGTCTGTGTCCATGGGTTATGCATATATTCATATATGATCTTTGGCTAATCTCTTACCCACCACACTCCCCTCTGAGATATGTTATTCTGTTCCATGCATTTATGCCTCTGGACCTATTTTGTTTTGTTTATTAGATTCAACATGTAAGTGAGATCATGTGATATTTATCCTTCTCTAACTGGCTTATTTCACTTAGCATAATAATCTCCAGGTCCATCCATGCTGTGGCAAAGCGTAAGAGTTCCTTTTTTATGGCTGCATAGTATTCCATTGTGTAAATGCACCACGGCTTTTAAATCCACTCATGTACTGATGGACACTCGAGCTGTTTCCTGATCTTAGTTATTGTCAATAATGCTATGAACACAGGGGTGCATATATTCTTTATGACTGGTGTTTCGGGATTCTTAGGCTATATTCACAGAAGTGGAATTCCTGGATCAAATGACAGTTCTATGTTTAATTTTATGAGGAAACTCCATGCTGTTTTCCACGGAGGCTGCAGCAGTCTGCCTTCTCCCCCGCAGTGCACGAGGGTTCCCCTTTGTCTGCATCCCTGCAGGTCACAGTAAAAGAAGTGAGCTCACTGGGAAGTCAGGGAAAAGGGGGGCCTTGGAGACAGCTTCAGGGGGTTAGCCTGGGAAGAGCAGCCGCTGCCCATTGCTCCCCTCGTGGCAAGTCTTGTGGGTCCCTTAGAGGTTAGGAGAAAAGCAGAAGAGATTCAAGGTGTGGGCGTGCTCAAGCAAGACACGTCATGGCTCCTTTGTCTCGAGGCTTTTTCTCTTCCTCTGGCCAGCCGGAATCCTAGGAGAGGTCTCAGGCGTGGGTCTTAGCAGAATATTCATTAGCTTTTTAGGTGTGTCCTTCAATACGTTGATTCATCAAAATGTGCATATAGAGGAGTCAGGGGTTATTTTCTGGTTATTTTCATTTTTAAAGGATATCATCAAAAATATTATTGAAGAGGGACCCAGATCGAGCCTGTTCTGTCCCGGAATGGTCTGGAATGTGTAAACCATTTGCTCTTAAGTGTCCTTGGTTAGGAAAGATAAAACCTTGTGGCTTATCAGCTGATGTGCTCAGACCGTTTGGCCTTGATTAATTATTATGTCTCAGTTTCCCTTATTCCACTTGTCAAGGAATTTGCCTCGCTTCTCACTACGCTGCCTCATGGGGAGAGGGATGACTGCTTAGGTGGTAAAATCATCCAAAACAAGCAGAAAGTAGTTACCATGACAGGCGGGATTGTGGTCACCGGTGGTGGGGAGGAAGTTGGGAGATGGTGATTGGGAAGAGCCATTCAAGGGTGGGGAGAGGGTGTCTGAGGTATTGGCAACGTTCTATTTCTTTTCCTGGGTTAGAGCTACTGGGTTATAGCTCTTTGAGAATCAAAGTCTCTCTATCCAAGACCGCACTATGGCCGCAGGGGATAATAAAGCACCATAGAAGTGGGTACTCTCCATCACTCGCTTGTCTCTCTTTATAACCATAGCTCTGTCACTGTATTTCTTTCTTCTCCTGAATTTGATGCAGCGATGGAAGTAAGCTTTGGACTAGGAGAAAGTCTTTGAGATTGAATATGATATGAGAAACAACAATCCTCTTCACTGGTGCCAGGACCGAAGTTACAATGCTTTCTGCGAGGCAATATTCAACGTCCCTCCTTACCGCAGCTGTTCGGGGGGTTATAGTTTCAATGCCACGTTTGCGTGGGCCAATACTTCACAAGTTTTAGCTTGCACATGAACGGAATCTTAGCGTGTTCATTTTCCTGGTCCCCCCAGGTGATTCTAATGCAAGTCGTCTCAGGACCACAGTTTGAGGAGAAGCCTAATGGGTTTGTTGCCCACGGTGCCAGCACTTTCAATGTTATCTCAGCCTTAAGTAACCGTTTCATCAAAGTTCAATGGTGAATGTTTGTTTCTGTATTCCTACCATCTTGTAACTTTTTCATATTTATAGCCTAAGTTAAATAAACCAATCTCCTGTAACATGGGGACATAAAAATAATAAAGATCAGAGAGGAAATAAATGAAATAGAGTATGAAAAACAATATACAAGAGCAATGAAACCAAGAGCTGATTCTTTGAAACCATAACAAAAATATATAAACTATTAACCAGGCTCATCAAGAAATCTAGAGAACCCAAATAAATAAAATCAGTAATGAAAGAGAAGAAGTGACAACGGGCACCACAGAAATATAAAGGGTTATAAGAAAATACTATGGAAAAAAAAACCAACCCACTTCGCAGGGTTCTAATAAGGGATCAGTAAAGTGCATAGCATTTTGAAGCACCCCAAAAGTTGTTTTTTTAGCTTTTTAAAAAAATTAAAATAGATCATTATTAGCAGAAATAGCCCATCAGCAAAGAAACACCAAATTGTGTGTGGGAAACTGATTGTCTCCATCCAGATTTTTTTATTCCTTCTACCCTCGTGGGGCGTTAAGATTACTTGAGTTCAAATTAAAGGTCAGTAACCCAGGCTTTCACCCCATAAGCAACATCCCATTTGATTCTGTGAAAATTATTCAGGGGCCTCTGATTTCTTGCATCTAAGATGGAGAGTAGATGTGACCTAAATATTTCAAAAAGGGTACATTAAGAAATGTGACTTCAGTCACAGGAGAGTCTGGTGAGACTGTGGGGTGGCCTTCTGAAGCAGAGAAAAATTGCTCTCAGCTATTGTTACATCAACAAATCTTCAAGTCTCATTCTAGTCTTGCCTTTTAATGTTCATTATTTTATTCGCTTACTGATCATGCCTTTTATTCCCCTTCCCCTAATGTCTAATATTTCCTAGGGTAACCAAGGGCAAAGGCAGATATCAACCTTCCAAGATCGTGACCACCCTCCCTTTGAGGTCGCTTTGGAAATGACTTGACAACCTTTCGAGAGAGGCTGCTGTTACAAGGGGTCAGAAGATGTTAACGAGAGACGAATGTGAAACAGACAGCAATCACATCCTATATAATAAGAGGCTAATATGCAAATCAACCGAACGGCAGAATGACCGGTCACTATGATGTGTACTGACCACCAGGGGGCAGACGCTCAATGCAGGAGCTGCCTCCTGAGAGTCAGTGCGAGGCAGCAGTGATGGCAGGAGCCTCTCCAGCCTTTGAGGCAGCGCTAAAGATGTCCGACTGCTGGCTTAGGCCCGCTCCCCGTAGGCCTAAGCTGTCAGTTGGACATCCCCCGAGGGCTCCCAAACTTCGAGAGGGTGCAGGCCGAGCTGAGGGACCCCCCTGAGTGCATGAATTTCGTGCACTGGGCCTCTAGTCATACATATTCTGTTAGAGCACAAACAAAGGCACTGGAGATCACAGGCAGTAGGGGAAAGTCATGAGTGATCCCCATTTCACGGCATCAGAACTTCTATAGGAAAGTGCATTTAGTATGAAAACATTCATGGCGTCAGTGAACCTAAACTTCAGCAGTTCTAGATGCTACTCTAGTCACACAGGCCTGATTTATTCAAACTCTGGGAAAATGTAAGCATGTTGCTCAGATTTGGTCACAAAATTCTAGTTCTACATATTCCAGTTAGCACAGCTACCGTTTTCTGGTTTCCATATACTCCTAAACCCAGGGATTAGGCTAATCAGGACTTCTATATGCCCAGCCATTAAGAGGACTAGCTCTGTGACCTTGGATGAGTCATTTCACTTTCCTGATAAGCTTTAAAAGGATGGTATTAGATGCTGCAAAGATCACGTCTATTTCTATTATGATTAAAAAATGGTTTTCTATGTGACCCAACCCTTTAGATATGAGAACTTAGAAAAATGCTTGATAAAGCTAAATGTTGCTTTAAGATTAATGAAAAAAAAAAAAAAACAGCAGTGCTGCATCTGGAAACCTGAGTGCCAAGGGATAAGTGGTATGTAATAATTAATAAAAAGTGGTTGTGAAGCATTTCGCAAATATAAAATGTAAGATAATTTATAAATATTTAAATAGTTATTAAATGTAATATGAATATTACATGGATACCATTTTTATTTTCTATGCCACTTTATTGCCTCAGACTGCTTCACTAATATTAATTATGTTACTGTTGATAGTATTACTGTTAATTGTATGGTTTCTGAAGGGGGACATACCCAGTAAAGAGGAGGAGAAATTGGGGCAGATAATTAGCTGTATGACTTTACTACTAGAAGGCGATATTTCTTTTCTGTTACAATGTACTGGAAGGTTAAGTCAATTACAAGTCTGTTTCATAATTGACCTTTTCTCTTAGATCTGCTTTTGACTTTGCTTCTTCTGATCTTAATTCATTCTATTAAAAAGTCCTCCAGCCCTAGCTGGATCAGTGGATAGAGCATTGGCCTGTAGACTGAAGGGTCCCAGGTTCGATTCTGGTCAAGGGCACGTACGTACTCAATTTGGTTGCAGGCTTCTCCCCAACCTGGGCCCTGGTCAGGGGCTCATGCAGGAAGCAACCCATCCATGTGTTTCTCCCACATCGATATTTCTATCTTTCCCTTTCTCTTCCACTCTCTCTAAAAACCAATGGAAAAATATCCTCGGTGAGGATATTAGAGGCCTGATGCACGAAATTTGTGCAAGGGGCTCGGCCCTCACAGCCCCGGCTTCGTCCAGAAAATCATCTAGAAAGACATCAGGAAGGTCATCTGGAAGGTCGTTCAGCTGTCCAGTCTAATTAGCATATTACCCTTTTATTATTATAGATAAACGCCTCAAGTCACCTATCATTGTATTCACTTTTCATTCCTCCACACTTTCTTAGTCTACGGTCTACTTGAAGGTTAAAACAAACAACAAACAAAATCACTTGCTAAACTTTGAAGGGTTAGCTAACAGTAAACACCAGTCTCAGGGGCCTCACCTCGGAGCTCAGGTAACCCTCTTCCTCCAAAGCAGGCACCGTCAGCTCATTTGAGAGATGAAGAAAATGAGACCAAGGCAGGCTCCCAGGGGCAAATGTATCCCCCTAGAAAACAACGGACCAACTCTGTTCAATGCCAAAACGCCTGTCTTTTCCCGTTATTGAATACCATCTCCAGAGAAACATGCCAATTAATAAAAATGTGGAGTTGTTTGGGACAGGTATTTGTAAGAAAGTATTGTATATATTATTGTTATTATTATTATTAACTGAGGATTAGAAAAGGCTTTGGAAACTTGATTATAAAGAGTTGGGGTGGGGTGGGGGGGAGAGTCAGAGGAGATCATAATGAAGAAGAGGTCAAACAATAGACCCAGAAAAAAACAAGAAAACGCTGGAATAATAGTAATGCTGTGATCACTCTGTGGACAGGAAGACACAAGTACTCACCGGCCCCTGCAAAGTAGCGACCGATGTAGGGAAGAGGGAGGCTCTGGAATAGAATTTACCTAAATACCCTGCGGGCTGAGTTGTGGAGTGTGAAGGAGCCTGTCAACAAAACGGGAAGGCAGGCGCGGGAGAGAGTATTGGCTTCGCCGATAAGAGACGGAGGAGAGCCGGCTGCAGGTGGGCCCAGTGATAAGCCGAATGTATGACGCGGGGAAGGCTTGATTGGAAGAGTTTAATAAAAGCGGGTGCCAATTAGAAACTGAAAGTAAAATATGATGTGGCTGCTAATTTTGCATCCAAGTAGAATTATGCTGTGATGGGGCCCACAGAATGAGACTGGGAATCTGGAGGCACTGCATTGGAGTCACCATCCAGCAAGCAGCTGAGAGAAGCAGCAAAGCAGCACTATCTCCGCCGGCCTGGCCCATGCCAGAGGCTCCTGCAGACGCAAGCTTGTGTGGAGGCAGCTGGAGAGGGGAAAGGAGGCTTCCCCAAGGGACCCGGGAAGACAGCGCTCACCTCGAGACGTAGGCCGCGAAGGCTACTTAGTCTGCGAGAAATGTGACCTCTGAATGGGCCATATCCAGAGACTTTTTACTTTTTTAAATATATTTTTATTGATTTCAGAGAGGAAGGGAGAGGGAGAGAGAGATGGAAACATCAATGGTGAGAGAGGATCATTGATCGGCCGCCTCCTGCACACCCCACACTGGGGATCGAGCCTGCAACCCGGGCATGTGCCCCGAACGGGAATTGAACCGTGACCTCCTGATTCATACATGGACACTCAACCATTGAGCCACGCCGGCCGGGCTAGAGACTTTTAAGAAAATCTACAAATAATCCTTCTACAACCCACCAAGTGTCTTGCCCTACAGGAACCCTGTACTCAGTCGGCAGGCCTTCCCAGAGGAACAGCCTGGGAACAAGTGCCTCTGTGATATGAGCCCCAGTGTTTTAAACCAAGAAGGCCCTGCCGGGGATCTCTCTGACTAAGGTCAGCCTCCACGCCAACTTCAGCTCATAAGAAAGAAGGAGAGTATTCAACAATGCAGAGGTAACCGGGTGTCGGGGAACCCATAGAAACGGTCCCACCTGACCCAAGAAACAGGATACTCTCTTCTATTCTTTGGCACCGTTATAGTCTCTTTGCCCCCTAACTCCTGCCACCTCTCTCTTCTGCACTGTTCACACTGGGACTGGGATTAAAGGCTGCTTTACATCTGTTGTGTGTCCTAATTTCCCAAGAGCACATGAATTAATTTACAACAAAGGAACTCTCCTTTAATTTCCATCTAATGTGCTGCGTGGTGTCACTCAGCAGCTAGTGACATGTGGGCTGGCAATAATAAGGTCTTGCCTTTTGAAATAATCTGTGAACAATCCATATTTAACTGTTCTTCCTATTCAAATTAATTCAGATATTGAAATTATATTGCAGAGCATCTGAATTTTTAAAGCACCAAGCAACCTCAGGGTAACCTGGTAGTAGAAACCACTATTTATATTTTTTGAAACAAAAACTATGTAGCCAGTACTTAAAGTAACATTAAAATATACAAACCACACCCGACCTGTATTAAGGGCCTCAGCCTCCCAAAGCCTGCGTAACAATAGCTGGTTTCTCACCCTCATTCTCCCGATCCCACCACCCTAGCGTTCAAATCCAAGCACACAGGTTAACGGGGCTGTGCTGTTCTTTCCCTGAGGTGATACTTGCTTGATTTGGACATACCAAAGTGAAACCTATTAAACAGATAAGATCGAATGTCTTCTACTTTTAAGTCAGAGGGTCTGATGTTTGTTTCAGATTTCCTTAGTTCAAATTCATTTCCTAGCAACAGAGATGCACAATATAAAAGGACGATACTCAGGCTCTTGAATTGTTTTGACAGGGAACTAAATCTTGAGTCATTATAATGGTCTGATGCTGATTTTTTACTTTATTGATTCTGCAGTTTAACTGAGAAGGAAGCTGGTTTGGTTAATTAAAAAGGTCAAGTTGCTAGGGCAAATGCTTGTTGAATGAATGAGTGAATGAACAAATGATAGTAATGCTAAAAAATACATAATAAATGCTAAAAAATACAGATTAAAATGAGCACTATTCTACCTAATTGTCTTCTTTCTATCCGACAGAAGTAATAGTTGTAACAGTTATCATTTTTTGGTGTCTAGACATTCTTCCAGGGTCTCTCTCTATAAGCCTTCGTGGTGAGGATTATGCATAAATTCCATTTTCAGTCCCCAGATTCTAGTGCAGCTCATTGAACTTAGTAGAATTTGATTGACTATATCATTCAGAAAAGAGAACTCATGGACACTGTTTAATTGTTCAGGAGCTTCTTTTGAAGGCTCTGGGATTTTTTTCCCCTCCATTAGTCTTAAAATATAGCTCTTAACTCTCTCAACCGACACATTAAAGGTTGGTACACTTATTTCTGTAATTTTCTTTCTTAGCAACAAGAGAATGTTGACATGCCTGCATAGCTTAATGTTGTTTCATCAGAATCTTCGGGAGCATAGCTGATTGTTCAATTTGCTTATATATTCCATGGTAGATGCAGCCACTGTCCCAGGATTCAGAAAAACAAGGCAGCCCCAGAATACTGAATCAGAAATGACAAGAGCATTGGCCCCATACGCTCTTCCTTATGAACACTTATAAGTCAACACACATTACTTACAGAAAACTGAGAGATCTCCAGCATAATACTTCTTTTAGTGAAATAGCTACCAAATTCAAACCCTCAACATGTACAAAAGTGTTAGAGAATGAGCAGGCAACCACATTAGATCTGTTCTTCGTTGAATTTTATGTTAACTGCGGCAATATTAACTGGGGCAATTGTTTTTTGTGTGTGTGTGTTGTTGGTTTTTTTTAAATAAATGTCTTAGCTATTCCTGATTTAAGATAACAATGTGACCCGCTAAAATGGAAAAAGTTCCATAGGTAAAACACAGCGTTTAGGTCAAACTTCTAAAAAGTCTTCCTTCTGTCCACACTTTGCTTGAAGGAGGGGCTGGATACAGGTTCTGACTGAGCAAGCCCGTGGGCACGAGAGACTCGGAAGATGAAGAGTTTAATATCTCAAAGGGGGTCCATCCATCGCACAGAGGATGGCAAACGGGACTCCGGAAATGGAGTTGCAGGGAGCAGGGGACTGGTTGTGCAGGTGCGCTGAATCCTTCCTGCCCCCTGAGAGTTTCCTCTTCCTCTTAGATTTTTCCCCCCACAAATTGAGTCCTATTATCCTTCTTTTGTTCTGTTTTTTTTTTCCATGCTACTCCCCTTCTTTCACTTTTTCCCTCTCTCTCCTTTATTTCTATGTAGTCTATGTATATTTTTTTTCCTATCGGCTTCTTTCTTCCTGTTTCACTGGTTATAACAAGGAGCTGAGGTCTATTTTTATTACTTTATGAACATGGAATAGTTTTAAGTTTTTCGTTTTTCATTTTATTCATGGGTAAGTTAGATAGTTTAAGGATATTTTTCCTCTCTCATTAGTTCAGTTCAAGTTCCTCAAAATTCACATTTTTCTATAAGTTGTTCTGAAAGACAGGGTTGCCATCTTTTAGTCAAATAGACCCTATAATGCACCTGCTTTTTCTCAGCTTCCTTCACCACCAGATGCCGTCCACGTGACCCGTATTTCAGCGGGAGACGTGAAATGCGGCAGAGAGCTGCTTTGCACAAAGGAGCAGCCATTCTGCTAAAATGCACGGCGAGAAATTGTGAAATTTTGTGTGGGGACCTAGATGTAATGTTCTGCTGCTGCACTTATCGAGTATAAAAGCGAGAGGTATTCTACTCGTGTATTTTTCCTTTAAAATCGCCTTCAGTGCCTAATGGGAATGTGGAAACATGTGACACATCTTCAACTCCATTTAGATTTTTGTTACTGGCAAAAACTAGGAACCTCGTTGAGGCCTCCAAATATATCCTTGTGATTCAGTTAATAACACTGAGGATAAAGCATATGAGTTTCACACTCTTGCCAGCATCAAAGACAGCGGCCCCTCCATCCCGATGGGAATGTAAAAAATATGAGTACCTTGAAATGTTCTGATGTGAAGGTATTACTAGAGGTCAAGTGGTCTTCAAGCTGTGTGACAATTTCTGATCGGGGCATTTTAATAGAATGTCATTTCTCTTAAGAAGGATAAAATATTTTGCATCCTGTATTATTTTCAGATGAGGAATACGCCTCGGAATTAATATCGAGATGCATTCCACGCAGAATTTTAAAGCATCATCAATCTGCCATCCCAGCCGCATGCTTTAGTACCTCCAGGCTCTTGCTGTAGTTTTTATGAACAGGATTCAAATAAATTGGTTCTTTTTCCTTGGTGGCTTCTTTAATTACTTTGTTATTATCGGAGGAACTGGCTTAATTTAAATGAACACTGTGTTCCTGCTACTACTACCCAGAGAAAACACAGACTCAGAACATGCTGTTTTGTAGTTAAAGTGTATTTCCCTGCATGGGGGTGCCAGAACCAGAAAGTTCAATGCCATCTTCCCATTAGACACAAAGAGCAAACCCAACCCATCTTGAGAAATCAGTGGCTTCCCTGAACTCCTCTGCATTTCACTAGATACAAAGAATAAATGGTACCTATAGAAAGGAATGATTTGCTTTAAGTAAATCTGATAAGCATTTCTTTCAAGCCAGGCAACCCAGCAAGTCTGTCTAGTTCTTTTCTCCCTATTATCTTTATCGGAGGTACATTTTAAAACCAATTATGGGCTGAAGTTACTATGAGTAATTCAACTCCCCCCCACAACCTCCCAGATATTGACATTACAGAACGTCTTATTAAACACTTATTTGAAACTTAAGATGTTTGCAAAGTGCAGGATTCCTTCTCTTCTTTTTAGCTTCCACCCAATGAAAGTATAGAATAAATTTTAAAGAAATATATATAGATATGCCATAAAATATTTTATAAACACCATATAGATATAAAATTGTATTTTATGTCTTAAAATAGTTACTGTTTTCACCCCCAGCTCCATCTCTTTAAAAGCCATGTGTGAGGAAAGCAAGTTTAATCTTTGGAAACACTGTCATTTGGACTGTCTACTGAGCCCCTACAGAAATCATGCCACTTCTGCTGCAAGTAGAATAGACAACAGACTTGCACCTCTGCGGGGGCTGAGGCGGAAACGGAGCAGTTGGCGGAGGTTTGGGCCTGTGAACTTTCATTCATTTCACACCTTTCACCTGAGAATTTAGGTTTTTGTCAGAGCATGGAGTCTTCCTTTTCTAACGTGCAAACGAAAAGGTGATCCTTTGCCTGAGGAGACAGTAAAACCTGTGGCACCGAGAGCATCTACGTGGCGATGGAAGAGGAGAAACATTGTCCCTGATTTGAGCTTCCTTAAGCCTCGGCTGCCTGGTTGGTGAGATGGGGGTACAGACAGTGCCTATCTCTTTGGGTCCTGTTGTGGGGATTCATCGTGAAAGAGCACTTGAGCAGCTTAGCATGGCTCCTGGCATAGAAATGCTATTAGCATCCTCACCACTGAAGGAGGCCCAGGCAATTCCTGTGCGCGCCTGAAGCAAACTATCTGCTCTTCCCCTGGACGTTCGTTCCCCTGGGTCATATTTCTCAAAACGTAGTTCTTGAACGACCTGCGTCCAGGGTGCTGGTCAACAGTGTAAGTTCCTGGGCTTCACCCAGACACCTTGCATCAATACTTTGCTGACTTGCCTCTGCTAGAGAGAAAATCTCTTACTTTCCTCCTTGTAACCGGTTCGCTACGTTTGAAAACCACTGCTCCCCATGAAGTCACCTCTCAGTCCCTCCGAAGCGTGGGGCCCTGACACCAAGTACGTTAACTACGACAGAGCTAGTCATTACGGATCCCTGCGGGGTTCCTTTTTACACGGGTTCAGAGTTAATGAGAAAAGGGCATTAATGGGACAAGCTGCCCCCAGAACCCACTGTTTTCTCTCCCTCTTGTCTTCAGCTAGGAGGTCATTTTAGGTACCATGTCTCTTTTCTTCTCTCTGCTGGCAAGTCCTGCAAACCCTTTCACTCTAGCTCAGAGGCCCTTCTTCAGGGGAAATGGGAATACAATAGTGGGAGGAAGAGCTGTGTGCGGCTATGAGAATGGAGAAACATCGTCATCGTGTGATCGAAGGCGAAACTAAAATTGCAGTTAAGAGACCACCTTCTGAAATTAAACACACCGAGATCTAAATTTTCATGTCCCCTGTTGCTCTGTGATTCCCCTCTCCCATTTTCTCCCATTTGTGTAATTCTACACCAAACAGCTTCTGTAAAGGTCTTCTATTAAATGCCCAGCCGGTGATGCTCAGTGGTTGAGCCTCGACCCATGAACCAGGAGGTCATGGGTCGCTGGCTCGATTCCTAGTAGCAGACATGCAGGAAGCATCTGGTCAATGATTCTCTCTCATCATTGATGTTTCTCTCTCTCCTTCTCCCTTCCTCTCTCTGAAATCAATAAATATACATACACACACACACACACACACACTATATATATATATATCTTTTTTAATCTTCTATTAATCACATGCTACCTTGCTTGTACTGGTTTCTAAGGCTTGCAATGTTACTTGCTCAGTCTCATGCATAGCTTTGTCTCCCTACCTCTCTTATAAGGGGTATACATCTCTTAAAGGCAAATGCTCAATGTTGGACTTCCTAGGTTTCTCAATTGTCCTTGAGTGCTGAGCACCGGGCTCTGAAGTTTGTGTTCTGGAAAAATCTGTTGAATGAGGAGGTACAGTTCATTATGTATACACTTAAAGCTTCCTTTGAAAAGTATGATAAATGGAGGTCTTGACAATTCCTGATTAATTTTATCAACACTGAGTAGAACAAATAGATCTTATATGCCTCCTACTATGAGGAAAGAGCAAATCTACAACATCACCCACAAAATATTTTCACCTAAAAAATTTTAAGTCATCAGTCAAATTCAGAGAGTGGGAGGAGCTGCTGGATAAATGATGGAACAATGGCAGAGGAAAGAGAGTGGTGGGCCATTGCTACCAAGTCAATGTGGCTTTAGAGACTGCCTATCTGCAGTCTGTGGGACTTGAAGATACTCAGGGAAATCTGAATGTGAACTGGGCATTCCAAAGAAATGAATAATTGCTATTAAACATTTAGGTGTGAAAATAACATAGTAGCTATATCTTTATATGCTTTATTCCATTAGCCACATATACTAAAATATTTATAGGTTAAATGGATCATTGTGCTTTAGAATATTCCAAGAAAAACTATGGGGGATAGATGAAGCATGATTGGCGAGGTGTTGACAATTGTAGAAGCTAGATGATGGGTACATGGAAGTTTATTATACTAGTTTTTTTTTCTGCTAATGTATATGTTTGAATAATACAAAATTTAACAGTATTTAGGCAAAAAAATAATTTGTACTCATCTTTCAATACAATGAGAATAGAAATGCTTGTTCTCAATATAAAAGATCTTTCAAAGCAGAGAAAAAACTGTTAAACTACCATTTGGAATGTTTTAAATGTATCATTTATGTATACACTTATCAGCTGACTTGTTTCACAAAGGATTTGAGGAAGAAGGTAGGAGAACAGATAGAATTGCTACAGAAAACATCGTTTGTGAGTTTGTCTATTTAGGTCGCATGGAGGAGGAGGCAGCACCAGGGGTCTCCAGTTACACAGACAAAGAGAAGAAGATAATCTAAGGGCCGCTCACCTGCGTGATTCTCCATGTCAATCAGGCAAAAGCTTGAACAGATGGACCTGAAGCTGTGCCCTGAAGGCCAGCTGACTGCCAGAGCAGAGGGCAAAACTAGTGGAATCGCAGATCCTCCCTATTCGAGCTTTTCCTTCTGGCAGAAGCAAGTAAACAAAGTGCAGGTTTTAAAGCTCTGACTGACTGATTAAAAATTTATTCCATTGCTACTGCAAAAAGTGTTCAAAGCAGTATCATGAAAATATATTCTCAGGGCCTCTGCCAGGAACCTGGGGGTAGGATGGTTGGGGGGTAGGTAGGATACATGGCCACAGGAACGCCTGAACTATGCAGACATGGCTGGAAAACCAAGATCTCTCTATGCCCTTGAGAGCACCAGCAAATGCTTCCAATATTGAGAGTTAAGACAAGGTTGAGCAGGTTCGTAAAGGACTGGAATCCAAACTTTATTAATTCCCCATAAATCCAAGCAGACATCTCTGAGCAGCTACTGTGTTAGAATGAACCATCTGAAATTGCCACTCGTGATCATGTTGACCAAAAGCTTTGTACGGTTCAATGTAAAAGTTCAGTTGGCGGATGAATTGTGGGGTGGCAGTTAGAAAAGGGGACGAAACCGAAGAAAAGACACAAAGAAGACTGAGGAAGTATGACTGACAATAAGAGATAAATGGGACTAAGTCAAAATTTTTCTTCGTTTTGAGGCTGAGAACCTGGGAATATCATGAATTTATTAATAGAAATCAGAGAAGAAACCAGGACTAGGATAAGACATGGGGGAGGATGATAAATTAATCATAAACTTGTTGGTTTTAAGATAATAGCAAAATACTTAGAAATGTCCATTAGGCAGTAGGAGAGATAAAAGGTAATAATTGGAAAACAAGATCAGAGCCAGTAATAAAGCTAGCTCCAAAGCTATAGCTGGTTTCATGAGTGAGTAGATATGTTCACCGAAGGAAAGATCTAGGAAAAGAACAGAAGCCAAATACTAAAACATGAGCGGCTAGGTGAGGAATTAAGAGCGTGAGAATAGGAAAGGTGATTCAAAGAAGCAAGAGAAGGCGATGTGTCATGATGGCCATTAAAACGAAAGTTAGTCCTAGCCACTGTAGCTCAGTGGTTAGAGTGTCACCCCAGGCACCTAAGGGTCACAGGTTCAATTCCTAGTCAAGGGCACATGCCTGGGTTGCAGGTTTGATTCCCAGGCCCCTGTTGGGGCATGTGCAGGAGACAACCAATCAGTGTCTCTCTCTCATATCCATGTTTCTCTCCCTCTCTCTCTATCTCCCCCTCCCTCCTTCCATGCTCTCTAAAAACATCAGTTGTTCAAGTGAGAAAAATAATATATTCAAAATATTTCAGCCATGCCATTGGGGTTTTCTAGAACCATTCTTAAAGTAAAAACTATTCTCTCTCTAATTTTTGCATTCTGTCCGAATGTTAAATGTTATCCTTTCTTTTTTTCTTCGTATGCATGTTACACACCCTACAGCAATTAGCATGGTGGCAAACTGAGTAGCCAAGAGCAGGTAATTACAGCCCCTGCCTGCCTGGTACTATTTACATTACATGATTGGCTTGGAGCCTATCTCAGCTGTATGCTGAGCACAGCCAATTAAGCCTCCACAATATCCTGAGCAGACCTCATGCTTTTCTTTTAAAAAATATTTTTAAAAGTATGTTATAATTACAGTGACATACTATGTTCTATTAGTTTCAGGTGTACAACCTAGTGATCAGACATTTACATACCTTCTGAAGTAATCATTCCCATAAGTCTAACACCGATCTGATAGTTACTACATGTAATAGTTGTTACAGTATTCCACGCTTTATTCCCTAGGCTGTGCTGTACATCACTCTGACTTTTTTTATTACTACTTAATCCCTTTCACCTTTTCACCTACCCCTCAACCCCTTCTCATCTGGCAACCATTAATTTGTTCTCTGTATTTAGGGGTTTTTTTCTTCTGTTTGCTTATTTATTTGGTTTTTTAAGTCCCACCTATAAGTGAAATAGTTCTGAGATGTTGCCCTCCTGGCAGGGAAGGGAGCCATCTGTCCTGGACCCTCAGCAGCTGAGATCCTTCCCTATGAGTGGACTTTGCAGTCTGTGGCCCTGTGTGGTATCTCAGGCAACTCAGAATAGCATCTTGCCCTCAACCACCCATCCTTCTCCCAGGATCTAAGCCATCTGAGAAGTGCTGAGCCTACTACTCTCTCAAAATTCTGGTAGATGGAGAATTTTTTTAAGCCACAAATGCTACACATCATAAGGACTCAAATGCAAATGAACCTGTTCCATGAATCTTGGGTATTCCATACCACCCAAGGCATAACTTTAAGCTAAATTAAAAATGAGTAAGTTTGAGTTACATTAGGGTTATACAGTGTTGTAAAGTCATTCAGAAAATACAGACTTAATAAAGAAAAAAACTACAAAATTAGTGATAATATAATTTTCACGGGATTTTTCTTGCTCAACATATTTTTCAATTCCCCCTACACACACACACACACACACACACACACACACACACACGCACGCACACACACACACACACATATTGTTTCCTCACTTTCATCAAAACAACCTCTGCCCTACACGACACAAGGGAGCAGAACCACAACTCCCACTGCCATTGTGACTGTCATTTCTTGGACACAACCTCTGAAGAGAGACACCACCCACTCGGCCCAGAGACAGTATTCTCACTCTCCAACCTCATAGACATAGAAAGCTGGTAGAAAACTCTAACCTGCTCAAGCAGGTCAGATCCTGAGTTCTTCCTGCAACTAGTTTCTGAAACTTGGACAAGACCTCCGGTCCATATTTCTCTTGAGGTTTTATTACCATAAATCACCTTGAAGAACGGTTTCCCCCTCCTCCCCGCATATACAAACTAAAATTAAAATGAAGTACATTTTAGACTTATATGCCTATATAAACTTTTTTTTCATTTATAATTCAGGGAAAAGTGTTTTCTGAAGTTAGTTGGAGGGATACTTTTGGTAGTAAGTCACCCGTGTCACTCTTTCCAGCAACCAGTTCCTTCCTGATTCGTGTGGTCCCTGAGGAAGAGCAAAGGTGAGGGCTCTCAGCAGCGCCAGGACTGATGCCACTTGGAGGGTGAGTTATTCAACTTGGGAAATAGCCAACTATGTTCCCAGAGTTGGAAACATTTTTAAACAAATCAATTGGTTCAGTCTGGCTGGCTTGGCTCAGTGGTTGAGCGTTGACCTATGAACCAGGAGGTCATGGTGCGATTCCTGGTCAGGGCACATGCCTGGGCTCGATCCTCAGTGAGGGGCGTGCAGGAGACAGCCTTTCAATTATTCTCTTTCATCATTGATGTTTCTCTCTCTCTCTCTCTCTCTCTCTCTCTCTCTCTCTCTCTCTCTCCCTTCCTCTCTGAAATCAATAAAAATGTATATTTTTAAAAAATCAATTGGTTCAGCAGCTTCTAGGTAATGAAAATATAAATACAGTTAAAAGGATCACCAATTTAAAAGGATAAATGCCAGAGCCATCGTGTCATCCTTCCAATGAGAAGATCACTCCTTTACAAAGAAGTTACACAATTGACATTCTCCAAAACACTTTCTTTTTCTCACTTTTGATTGGAAAAATGGGAGTGTTATTCTGGCCACAGTGAAACTAAGGCATCATGTTGCCTGCAATGGTTTGGTAGACTAGACTTGGCAAGTCTAAGAACGGACAGGCCACTTGTCATTGTAGCCTAATTATTCTATCTATTTATGTACAGAACTACCCTCTATCACCATACTTTAGTACTTGTGTACCGATAACTTAAAATCCCCCATTTTCATAAGCAGCAATCACTTCCAAAGTAAACAGGCAGGTTTCCAACGTGTAGCAAGGCACCCAGGTTAAGGCTGTGTCCCCGTTACTGATTTTCTAATTTTAGCACAGTTTCTGACACAGAGTAAGTATTGGGCAAATATTTGTTGAATAGTCACAGTGAGCAGCAGCAGTCGGAATGTCTAGTGACATGGGAAGGGCCTACCTCCTTCTCTCTGAAGCTCTCCAGCAGGTGTTTGGTGAAACCTACTTGCAGAGAAAGCCTAGGAATCATCTGGGGGGAATAAGAGGCTCAAGATCCCATCCTGGCAGATGTTTATTACTGTTAGAGTGGCTCTAAGTTTACCCAGAACTGGTGCAACCTGAGAAGCCGTGGGCTGCCAATGAAAGAAGATGGAATAGACTTTTCACCTTTCCTGATAGAGCAGTGATGGCAAACCTATGACACGCGTGTCAGAGGTGACAGGCGAACTCATTTTTTTGGTTGATTTTTCTTTGTTAAATGGCATTTAAATATATAAAATAAATATCAAAAATATAAGTCTTTGTTTTACTATGGTTGCAAATATCAAAAAATTTCTATATGTGACACGGCACCAGAGTTAAGTTAGGGTTTTTCAAAATGCTGACACGCCGAGCTCAAAAGGTTCACCATCACTGTGATAGAGGGATGTAAAAGGTACTTCCTACTGAATAAGAAAATAAAGGAGAGCTGTGCCCGCCTCTTCCTGTGAAACGCTGAAGCAGCAGTGCCCTCCCAGGGCGACCCAGGTCCTGCAGAGTAGGATGCGGCCCTACTGTGTGACTAGGGAATTGCATAGCGGCTTCCCCTGCTCAGCAGTCTCCTTTCCTGTTACTCTCTCTACTCAATGAAAAGTAAAGACCAGACCTCTTCCGAAAATGCACCTAATAGAGAGCCTACCCTATGAGGGCTGTTCTGTCTTTAAAATTTCAGAAAAATGCCATTAACCATTGGTTACTGTTTTGAGCATTTACTTTTCAACAGAAGCACAGAATCTAAGCAAAGCTTTTGATTTCTCATAAGCACTGATTAGAGCGACGGCTGATGTCCCTAAGTCTGACCTGGTATCAACAGACACAGAGACAGGCCTATTACCCCAGACCCTGTCTCCCGAGTCCACGAGGAGTGAGTTTGGTGGATGAGAACCATCTAGGGACCTAAAAGAAATCTAGAATAAGAGGCTGGAAATCATGGGATCAGCTTTATTGAAGATAATCTGAGGCAGAAATATTTTCCCATATAAACCTATATTTTTACCTCATCCTGAGCCTCTGTGGGCATCCATGGTTAGTCTCAGACCATGACTGCCCATACCTCCCTCTAACCTTTGAACGGCTCTGTAACCTTATTTCTAGTAAAACCCCTCGCGAAAAGACCCTTGTTATATTTCCTGCTTTCAATCCCTGCTTCCTCTTTCTCTCTTGGTCAAGTAGAGACAGGAAAACAGTTTACTCATCAAATAACGTAATAGCGCATGAAAAAAATTTCCCAAACCTTTTTCTAAATAGTAGGGTTTTTTTGTTTGTTGTTTGTTTTAAAAAGGACTCCAGTTGAGGTCACAGACATGTCGGTGGACATTCTAGGTTGCACTGCCTTTATTTCTGATTATTTGGTCCAGTAGCTTGTTTGGGGGTAGGCCTCGTTTAGCAGAAAAGGGATTTTACATTTGCTCACTTAACCTGGTCCAGCATGAAAGAAATGGGAAGAATGAAGGTTTTATTTAAGTTTAACTGAAAGCTGTTTAGTGGGATGTGCAGGGCTGAGTGGGGAGGGGGAAGGAGGTAAGTCGTGCAAAAGGAAATAGAAAAGATGGAAACCTCGGGAGACGGACATTTCAGAGCCAGGCTGTGCCAGATTAGCGGTGTTCAGCTCCAGTGGAACGCAAGAGAGCCACGGTGACCTCAAGAAGATCTGGACCCCTCCGGAAGGAAAGGAAGACCACCCTGTAGTCACCACGGCTGCAGACATGAAACCAAGCAACCTTCTGTGCGATCCCCACTCCCCTGTAGTGTTCTCTCCTGGCAGCAAAGGGCTGATAAAGGACATGCTTTGAAAAATCATACCATTATTGTAGAGAGAAAACGGTGGACAAGAAATATGAGAGCTGTGGGGAGGTGGGGACAGAGGAAAGAGCATCTGGGGGCCGTGCATGACGTCGTAGCAGATTTATTCCTCACTGAGCCTGCTGTTGTATCATTTTACCCTTCCAGGAAATGGAGATGAAGTGCGCACTTATTACGCTTTACCCAGGGAAGCTTCATATGTGCATGTAAAATACTCGGGAAATGCCACATAAAATCTATGAAAGACACACGAGATGTTACCGGGGATTTTTCTCTGGCAGGATGGGTCAGAGGGGAACAACCTGGTCCAACAGGAACGGGGCGTAGTTTCTAGCCACCCTTGCTGGACAAGCAGTGGGAATCATCACGTCCTCAGCCTCAGCTCTCCAGCTGCAGGGCAGATGTTGGGGGAGGAAAGTCGGGCAAGAGCAACTGGTTTGGCTGTGCTAGAATTCTCATCCATGACCTCATTTCAAGGTATTTCACTGGGACCCCCTTTCAGCTGGGAGTATTTAGATAGAAAAACTGCCCTGCCTACCTCCCAAGCAGAGAAAAAAGAATTAAGCTCCTTGAAAAAAACATTATGTTCTAATTTTTTTTTTTTAAAAAAAAAAGATGTACCAAGATTTTGGGTTTTGCTTTATTTTTGTGTGCGGGTTTCTTTTTTTGCCATGACAGTTTTCCAACCTGTCTGTGAAGTTTTATAACCACATTTACAAACAGACTCTACTGGGGTGATAGCTTTAACGCAGCGGAGGGAAAAGGATGGAAGACAATCACATCTAACCCAAAGGAACAGGGAGCACTGCAGTGGGAAGTACCTTCTGGGATGGAAATGTGTGGTTAGGAAGTTGGGCTTTACTAGCCCACATGATCTGAGGAGACGTACCATCCTACCTTTAATAATGACACAGACACACTCCGATATGGGAGCTCCCCTCTCTGCCACCTTCTTGCATGTCTAAAGGAGGTTGGTGTACTGAACCTGCGAAGGACATTCGGAAGACAGCAGACACAGCTTGAACGTTGGGTGGTTGTTTTTTAATGGACTTGTCAGCCGCCATTCTCATTTGCAATAGAATCCCTTTCCTCCCTCACCCTTTCTCTGGTCTGCGCTGTTCCGGTGCTGAATAATTTACAAGGGTAGAAAAAGAACAGTCACTATCACAGTCCCAGGGCTCTCCACTCACTCGTCTGTCACATGGTCAAATGTCACTGGTGCCATTATTTGTGAGGGGGCAGATTAAGAGCTACTTGCCTCCTTCTTTATCTATGGCTAATGGCTCTGAACTCCAGTGGATGTTTGTTTAGAAGAGCTGGTAGCCATTTCTGCAACAAATGTCCCATCGAAAGAAATCCCAGTAACTGAACCCTTTCCTTATTCCACCGAACCCTTTCATTTGTCTTCATCTGCTTCTTCTTAGCTGGCATTTCCACCCACAGGACAAAAATGCAAATCCAGCTAGAACTATAGTCAGGAGAAATGCCGGTGTTCAAAGTGATCCTAGGCATGTTGGTTCTGTTCCTTCATATGAGAGGGAAGGAGGGAGGGAGGAAGGGAGGGAGGGAGGGAGGGAGAGAGAGAGAGAGAGAGAGAGAGAGAGAGAGAGAGAGAGAGAGGCCATCACAGTTGCAGTGAGTCGCAGTGAATCACAGGAGTCAACAAAAGACCCCCTGCGCGCAGATGGCACTTTGCAGAAGGGAAATCAGAGCGTGGCTCTCAGAGGAATTGGCCGAGCACAGAAAGGCAAGGGTCAACACTTTAAAATACCAGCATCAATCCTATAACAGAGAGAGAGAAAGAAATATAAAATTATGACAAGTATTTTAATGGACTAGAAAAATGCCTTCTAGTTAGATGTGGATGTTACTACCATGAGAAATTATTACTGCCTGCTAAGCATGGAGTTTGGTACCATTAACAATAGATAAGCAGGAACAGAACACCTATCCCTGATTGAAAACCAGGCACTGCAAAGAAAGATGTAAGATTTTTAAAAGTTTCTATTTTTCAGGGTCTCAAATATCAATATACAGAAATAACAATAATAGCTAATATCAGCTTAGTATTTACCAAGTGGGTTAAATGTATGATTATTTTTCCCCTTCCTCTCTCTCTCTCTCTCTCTCTCTCTCTCTCTCTCTCTCTTTCTTTCTTTCTTTCTTTCTTGTTAATCCTCACCTGAGTATATTTCTTCCATTGATTTCTTTTTAAGAGAGAGAGTGGAAGAAATGCGGAGAGACAGAGAAAAACATCAATGTGAACGAGACACATCGGTTGGTTGCCTCCCGTACACATCCCTAACACGTCCCAGGATGAAGCCTGCAACCAAGGTAGACCCCTTGACTGGAAACAAACTCATAAGCCTTCAGTCTGTGGCCGAAGCTCTAATCACTGAGCCAAATTGTCTAGACCTGTATAATTACTATTAATCCTTATAAGTATTGCTGCTATTATTATCCCCATTTATAGATTAGAAAACCGAGTCACACCAAGTTTATGAAAATGGTCCAAGTAAGTGATGGTGAACTGAGACTAGCCCATAGAGTAGGACACAGTTAAACTTCCATTTGAAAATGTGCATTTATACAATACACACTGGGGAAAGACTGGAAATTTTAATTTAGTAGCTTAATCGATGTTAACAACCTTACAAAGACTACACCATTTGTTTCTGCTTCTCCTTGTTTGCGTGCCAATTGACTCATAAAATGCTTAAGAATATGTGGAATCTAATGAACAAAACAAACTGATGAACAAAATACATCCAGAGACACAGAGACATACAGGCTGACGAATCTCAGAGGGATGGGCGGGGGCACGAGACTAACCAAAAAACTTATATGCACACTAGAGGCCCAGTGCACAAAATTCGTGCATGGGTAGGGTCCCTAGTGGCTGCCAGCTGCCGGCCAGGGCCTCTCTTCCCTGGTTGCTGGCTGCCAACCGGGGCCTCCCTTTGTTCCCCACCGCCCCCTGGTGGTCAGCGCACATCATAGCAAGTGATCGAACTCCCGGTTGGTCAAACTCCTGAGGGGACACTTTGCATATTAGGCTTATATATAGAAAGAGATGTATAACCCATGGACACAGATAATAAATAATGCGGTAACCCTGGTGGGGTGAGGATGAGGGGGTGCAGGGTGGAGGGGATCAATGGGGGGAAAAGGAATATCTGTAATACTTTCAACAATAAAGAAAAAATTTCTAAAAAAGGATTAACATGCTACTGGCCTGTTGAGTGGGCTCATTAGAAGTGACCACAATTTATTTTGCTTCCTGCTCTTGCTCGTGACACATGATTAGAACATGGCTCTGGTTAACTAACAGGTAGGCTACAGGCTCAAGTCCACCTGCCTCAACTTGTCCTCTCACCCTCTGTTTCCTTGTGCTTCCTTTTGGTTTGCTTTAGAGGAACCCTGACATCCTATCTCATGTGATATGTCAGAAAGGTAAAGGAACAGAGCAGCTCTGATCTCATTAGCTGCCTGGGAAGGGCAGAGAGGAATTGCAATCTGCTATCTCATTTGCTGCTAACAGATAAGTGCTCTCCAAGAGCTACAAAGGCAAAATCCCCAAGGAACTTACAATGAAGAAACTTGGATCCCCTTGTCAAGAGACTCAAGCTGAAACTCAGGAGCTGTTTTGTGAACACATCAAGTGACCTGGAGAATCAAGCTTGATCCTGAGCATACAGGTCACTTTTCCAAATGCCAAATAAAAACCTGGAGTTTTATGGTGAAGCTCTGGAGCCTTCCATACAGGGTGGGGCAAAAGTAGGTTTACAGTTGTGTGTAGGCGAAACTCGGAGTTTATTCTTGTATTATTATTTATTCATTATTATATTATCTTCCCTACAAACTACTGTAAACCTACTTTTGCCCCACCCTGTACAATCATTTGGATGTTATCAAGCCTCTGAGCAAATTGAAAGCCTACACAGAGACAGGGCAAACCCCGGAATCAGTCATTTGCTCCATCTGATCTCTGCTGGTGCTAATGGTGACACAAAGTCACCAAAGCTGATGGGAAATCATCATTGGTAGCTATAACTGGGGATGGATAATGGAAATTAAACAAATGCTGCAAATTGGTGGTTTCTTCACAGTGAACCAAACTTCTCTAATTCGGGATACTTAAGGTACTAAATAACAAACAAAGAAAAACTGCTTTGAATAAAAGGTGTGCAAAATTATTGTGGGAAACCACTAATGGTTGCCCTTAAAAATATTAGTAAATATAGGTGATCTCAGGAGGAAAGAGAGCCCATTCTTAAAAAAAATAACCACTACTGAAAATTAAGTTTGTATGTTCCATAATGTCCGCCCAACCCCTTGAAAAACAGAGGCAACATGGGGCTCACAGAAGAATGACCCTGTGCAATGTTGGTGTCCAACTACATACTATGTTGTTAAAAACTAGACAGAACGTTCAACTTGGGAAAGCTTTGTAAACACTCTTTGGAGTAGAAATTCTGATAGCACAGAATGGCTATGAGATCCTGCTTCAACTTCCAAAATTTCCCTTTCTTCCTGGTTTATGATTAAGTTTTTCTAGCATTCTTCATGGGACTAACCCCGACCTAGTGGCTAAAGTCAGCAACATTTATCATCTCACAACTTCTGTGGTCAGGAATTTGGGAGTAGCTTAGGTAGGCAGTTCTGGCTCAGGGACTCTCACATGTTTGCAGGGAAAATGTTGGCCAGGGCTGCAGTTATGTGAGAGTTTGACTGGAGTTTGAGAATCCATTTCCAAGATTGTGCCCTCACACAGTTCTTGGCTGGAGACCTCAAAAATATTAGTAAATATAGGTGATCTCCGGAGGAAAGAGAGCCCATTCTTAAAAAAAATAACCACTACTGAAAATTAAGTTTGTATGTTCCATAATGTCTGCCCAACCCCTTGAAAAACAGAGGCAATATGGGGCTCACAGAAGAATGACCCTGTGCAATGTTGGTGTCCAACTACATACTATGTTGTTAAAAACTAGACAGAACGTTCAACTTGGGAAAGCTTTGTAAACACTCTTTGGAGTAGAAATTCTGATAGCTCAGAATGGCTATGAGATCCTGCTTCAACTTCCAAAATTTCCCTTTCTTCCTGGTTTATGATTAAGTTTTTCTAGCATTCTTCATGGGACTAACCCCAACCTAGTGGCTAAAGTCTTGTCCTGGGACCTCTCCACAGAGGTGCTTGAGTTTCTTCATGACATAGCAGCTAGCTTCCTCCAAAAGAGCAATCCAAGAGAGATCAAGGAGGAAAACGTAATGTCTTTTTAATGACATACTAGAGGCCTGGTGCATGAAATTTGTGCGGGGGGGGGGGGGTCCCCTCAGCCCAGCCTGCACCCTGTCGCAATCGGGGACCCCCGCGGGATCGGCCTAAACTGGCAGTCAGACATTCCTCTTGCAATCCAGTACTGCTGGCTCCTAACCGCTCACCTGCCTGCCTGATCGCCCCTAACCACTCTGCCTGATCACCCCTAACCACTCTGCCTGCTTGCCTGATCACCCCTAATCACTCGCCTGCCTGCCTGATTGCCCTTAATCACTGGCCTGCCTGCCTGATCATCGCTAACTGCCTCTGTCTTGGCCCCCGCTGTCGTGGCTTTGTCCAGAAGATCGTTTGGCTGTCCGGTCTAATTAGCATATTATGCTTTTATTATTATAGATTCTTGGACATGACACATGGTGACTTCTACCACATTCTAATTTTTAGAAGAGAGTCACTATACAGAGCCCACACTCAAGGGGAAGGCAATATAGGCTTCACATAAAAAGGAAAGGAGTATCAAAGAGCTATAGAAATCCTTTGAAATCACCATTCATAAATGTGATAAAGTAATGCTATGACAGCAAAAATTGGCGTCCTTAAACCAGGCTCAGAGAATCCTAAAAGTCTTCCCACAGAAAAGATGAGACTAGGAGTGGTAGCGAAGAGAAGTTCAAAAAGCACTCCAGGCAGAAGGGAAATATTTCATCAAATAGGAAAGTGTGACACAATAGGGTAACTGAAGTGCAAGATCTCACAAATCTATGAAGTTATCAATCGTCAGATACCCTTCATTTATATATGACCAAAAAAGTAAAATTGCTGCCACTTAAATATGATGAACCATTGATTGTAAAAACACATCTTCATTTCAGAGTTATGCAATTATGAAATGAAATTAAAGTGCAGTTTAGAACCAATGAAGTTGTTAATTTGATATTGATAAGGCCTAGAAGGAGGTAAGAGAGTGTGAAGTTTGAAGCTGGAAAGGTAACAGGGCCCAAAAGATGAGGGAATCTTAGAAACCTGTTATGTTCAGCCTTTAACTTACTGTCAGTGGGAAATTACAAAGGTTTTAAACTGAATAGTCAGTCATCAAATAATCAGATCTACTTTAGAAAGGCCACTGTGGTTGCAGTGCACAAAATGGATGGGAGGAAGGCAAGGCTACCAGTTGAGCGTTGGTTGCAGTTAAAATCCAGAGCAGATAAGATGGTGACTTGATACCATTCACAACAGCATGGATGGACCTGGAGAGCATCATGCTAAGCGAAATAAGCCAGTCAGAGAAAGATAAATATCACATGCTCTCACTCATTGTGGAATATAATGAACAACATAAACTGGTGAACAAAAATAGATCTAGAGACATAGAAGCATCAAACAGACTGTCAAACCTCAGAGGGAAGGCGGGGGAGAGGGGTGTTAAGAGACCAACCAAAGGACTTGTATGCATGTCTATAATGGACACAGATGGTAGCGAGGTGAGGGCATGTGCTGGGGGATGGGAGCAGCCAGGGAGAGGTCAATGGGGGAAGAGAAGACATATGTAATATTTAAACAATAAAGAATTTAAATTAAAAAGAAAAAGAAAAGATGTTGCCTTGAGCAAAAGTTAGTGGTAGTAGATTGACTGTGGAGATATTAGAGAAAATGTCAACCAGAGTTAGTGGTTAAGTGGATGTGCAGGTGGGAGAAAGGAGAGTGGGCTCCATACTATTAAAAGATTGCATCACTATAAATTTAACACAGTGACCAGAAAGGTTATAATACCTTTCTGATTGTTATTAATTACCACTATTGGCATCATTATCCTTATCACTTCATATTTTATTATTTCACTGGGACAGTGAAATGTGTGGGGGCTTGGGAGACAAAAGAGAGATAGTCACAGATGCAACGCTGGCTTTACCCTGTAGGAGCAAGTGAATCTGGGCAAGATGTGTGATCTCTCCAAGGTAGTGCCCTCACATCCTATGTGGATGCAATGTTCCTTCTGCTAGTTGTTGTGTGGAACAGGGAACGTTTTTGTGAAGTGTCTGACTTAGTGTTCCATTGACTGACATGCAGTGGGTGCTCAATTAATGGTCCACTTAATTGGACAAGCCAAATGGCCATTGAATTGGTCATTTTTCACAACAATTTTATCCATGAATGAAGAAGGTCTTGAAAGGGGATAAAGTCATTAAGGCAGGTGGGGGGTAGAGGGATTCACATTGCTGCTTCTATCCTAGTCTGCAAAGAGTATGGCACAGTAGCGACTGTACATGTTAAACATCATGAGTCTATGTGGAGGATATCCTGCCTATAGGTAAGGGATAAATTCACAAATGATATAAAACTCAAATTTTCCACAATTAAGCAGGATGTTAATGGGCATTTCATGAATTTTTAAAGATAGTTATTCTGGGCTTTTGTTAAACCAGTTTCTTTTTCTTTTTCTTTTTTTCCAGAATTTACCAAAGCTTTAAATACTCCCAAGCATGCTGTAAATCTCTAAGAAGAAAGATAAGATGCAGCATCTTCCAAACTTACTTGGCGACAGAACTCCTCTAAGACCAGTTTCCTATGGAATACCAATTTGGGAAATTCTGCAGCAGGCTGTATTTTGTTGGATATCTGCATCTCACACATATCCTGTCTTTACCTTTGGAAATAGCTATCATATCTAGAGACACAGCAAAAAAATGTATGACTTGGGAAAAGAAAACCTTAAAAGTACTAAATACAAGAAACTTCTTATTCCTTGACATTGTCAGAAAAAAAAAGAAGCAATAAAATGTATAGTAAGTAACTGAGAAATTATTCATTCCCATTTTACTTTTCTGTGCATATAGAATAAGATAAATGATTTCTATGGGTAAGGAAATTATACATCCATGTGAGATATAAAAAAAATCTTGTCCTAGCATATACTTAAACCTTGTGGAAACTATGAAGATACCAAGACAATAAGTAATTACCTTTAAAATATGCATCCAGCCTTGACCCGTTTGGCTCAGTGGATAGAGCACTGGCCCACGGACTGAAGGGTCCCGGGTTCAATTCCAGTCAAGGGCAATGTACCTTGGTTGCAGGCTTGTTTCTCAATAGAGGGCGTGCACGAGGCGACTGATTGTTGTTTCTCTCTCATCAATGTTTTTGGCTCTCTGTTCTCTCCCTTCTTCTCTGTAAAAAATCAATAAAAATATTTTTTAGAAATATGCATCCTTATTTCTTATCTATTTATTTAGAAGATATCAGAAAGAGATATATAGGAATATATAAAGCACTACTGCTAATTATAGCAGTATACATATAACACTGGAATATCACACAAATCAGGGTAAGCTAAACAATAGTTTCCAGGGGAAAAAATAAATCAAACTAGATCATTGGTTGGCTATTAAATTTCATTTTCAAGTAACACTGGCATTAATATCAAATCTAGTATTTGTAGTTGAGGAAAAGATGAAAGAGTCTGGTTTGGTGAGTACTCTGACTCATCCCTCATCCCATCATATCTTTGAAAATGTCCCCACTTTTCTCTTCGGTCCATCTTCCTGACAAGGCTGAATGGCCTTATTCCTGGCCTTTTCCTGTGTAGTTTCCTAGTTGGTCTGTACCTTTAGCAGACTATGCAGCATCATATTTTTACTTGGATACCTCAAAGTATATCAGGATCTTTTCCACTGACTCCTAGACAAGCTTTAGGAAATTGATCTCTCTTTAGAGATCGCATGCCTTCTGCAAAACAGAGTTATATCTAGTGAAATCCTCCTTTCTCCAGATCACGTTGCTAGTGGTACAACAAGTTATCTACATATTTCTGGAAAGATAATGTCTCCGGGTAGCTCGCTCATCTTTGTTTTCTCTAACTCACGAAGCCAGCCTTTGTGTTGATTTTCCAAAGCCCATGTCCCGTGCATTAGATTCTGTCAACAAGCTCTCCCTGTGCAGTGATCCCTCGTATCATTGCTACAAATTGTCAGTGCCCCAGCGAAATGAAGATATTGATTTCACCATAACTCCTTTCACCACCTCCATAGGAGGCTCTTTCTTCACATACAGAAAACGCATTAAAACCCCACGCTGTCACAAGGTAGATTAATGCCCTGTGTCACAGCTCTCGCTGGAAACTGCTTCAAACACCAAGCATTAGAACTTGGCTTAGGGGTCACTGAGACCTTTGAACATTCCAAGATGATTCCCCTTCTCTTCTGCCCCATGGAAACAATGGCTCCAGTTGCAAATAAAGTCATGAAAATGAAAATGCCTGGGGACAGCCCTGCAGATTCTCTCACGCCAGGTCATCACAGACAAAGCAGAGTGGACAGGTATGTGGACAGTGAATCAGGCAGCATAATCAAGCTGAATCAGAAAAGGCAGAACACTGGGGAGTATCAGATACCTAAAAATGCTTTTGAACTATAACACAGTAAAAAGATGCCGAGGAAGGAAATGACTTAGCTGAGCAACTTCTTGACCCATAAGAGAGGTTCCATTCTCCCGAAACTCCATCCAGTAATTACTAATTTCAGCTTTCTGAGACAATAGCTTTTGTTTCTTAATGAGTTCCTATGGGGAATATACATAACATACAGATGTATATGTAGTATGTATATACGCATACATATGTGTGTATAAACAGACACAAATGCCCACGTGCATGTGTATATATAGTTTGAGTCTGACACTTTTCACTCAGACTATGCTTATCCATGTGTAGGTGTAGCTAAACTTTGTATATTTTTCTTACTGTATACTATATGGTGGTAGGTGTAGTATATTAATATACCACAATTTATGTATCCATTTCATTATTGATGAGTATATATATATTGTTTCCAGTTTTGTCTATTTCTAATAATTCTGCTGTGGACATACTTATATTTCTGTTGTGGTGCACCTGTGCACACATTTCTTTTGAATAATTAGAAGTAGAACACTGGGTCATTAATTATACACATCTTGAACTTTGGTAGAAAATGCCAAACCATCAGTATAGCATGGTTTGTAAAGTACTCATTTCAGCTGTTTGACCATTTTTCTATTTGGTTGTCTTTTTTTTTTTACCTTTTATTTTACTTATTTATTTAATTTAAATTCTTTATTGTTTAAAGTATTACATAGGTCTCTTTTTCCCCCTTTGTGGTTGTCTTTTTCTTATCTACACTAATAAAAGACAAAGATGCTAATTGACTGTATCTTTGCTACGCCCAAGTCACGCCCACCAGCCAATCAGGGCAACTTCTTCCTTAAATGTTAAAAAAAGGCTTTGTTTCTATAATCCTGAATGATCCAAGAAGTTTCAATGAAAATAAGAGTAAAAATTCTCAAATTCCCATTTAACTAAAAAAAAATTCACTTGAAGTTCAAAAAATCTCAAGTAAGTACAAGTGTTAGCACCCAAAGCAGCTCCCTAGGGCAGAAGTTAGAGGAGAATTTCATCATGATCTCTTGAATCCAGAGTGGATCCCTGATCTACAAAACATAAAGTCACATTTTGACCATTTGCATAATCTAATCCACACAATTACATTCCAGGTCCCCATGATGCTTGGAAAGATAGAGGTTTACAAGTTTTGCAATTACAGTACACTTACATAAGTATGCCATAACCAAGGCATTTTTCAGAGGGACAACATACCAAGTAATATAAACTAAAAGATAAACAAGTGCTCGTATGTGTGCATATGTAAAAATTCATACAGAAAAATATGTATCTTACTTATTTCCTACAGGAAGATAAATGTAATTTTGTGAAGTAATTTTTACAAATGATAAACCTTGAATTCAGAAGATTAAAAAACAAATAAAAGCATTTTAATCAGGCTTCAGACCCTTCCCCTGAGCCATTCCCTGGACTGCCCCGACATCTACCTCTACCTTTTTAAGCTGCAGTGTGTACCTCCCAGCAATCCACGGGAATCGCTAAGGGGAGTGGGGGAGATGCCCACCTCACTTCAAGGCATCTGTTTGCCATCCCTGAAATCGTACGATAGTATTTGTGGTGGCCAGTTTCCCGTAGATCATTCTCTCCCTCTTCTCCTCTTTCTCTTTCTTCCATTTCACATCTGTGTTTGTGAAACAACCTTAAGATCTTTTCACGAAAGCAAAGCACAGCAGCTGGGGGTTGTTTGTTTCACATACCTTCTGGCAAGTGCCGCTCCACAAATGTCCAATTTGCACTTCTGTCCTGCTGGCCCGCAGGGAATTTTCTATTTGTGGCCTTATATGTGGCATTTCTTTGTGGTGTGTGGTTGCATGGAAAGGGGAGGGGCACCTTTGTGGGGAGCAACATGCTCTTTGGTTTCTGGGTGTAACTATCATCATTTGTGACAGGGAGGCCACGTTCAGTGGTTCCGTGGAACCACACCCACCTTCCTAACAGGAGAATAGGTTGGTTATGTATTAGAAACAGTTGTTTGCTACAGGGAAACAGCCAACATCTTATTTGCATCGGTGCATATCAACAATGCAATTAGGGAGAACTTCTTAGAGAATTAGAGTGAGATGGTAATTAAAGAATTGTGTCGTGCATTTTAATGCGATTTTTAGAGAAGTAAATTACTTGGTGTTGCTATATTCTCCCACGTTAGAATAAAGTGCCCAGGGACTCCTCAATGAAAATTCCCAAAATTTCACTGGTATAGGGAATGGATAGAAACCGAAACTGCTTACTTAAGATTCCTGTAGCTCCAAGGCTCACTATATTAGATTAAATTAAGTACGAGGTTGAAATTAAATCCCGCCACAATGGAGCTTCTTGCAGTGCCGGAATGCAGGATACCCGGTGATATTATTCCTCATGTGTTGGAACTGTAGTGTAGGCCCTGGAGCTGCAGAAATTAGGCAAAAGTACTTCCATGTTCTAAACAGATGTAGCAGGCAACCCCACCTTATATTTACTAAAACGTTATCAGAGCTCACAATGAATAACAGCTCCCATCATTCCATTCACCTACCTACACTCAAAGGGGGGAATAAAAAAGCCCTTGTGTTTGAGCAATAGGCACCTACCAGTGAGTAGCTGCAAATGAAAATCCTTCGTTCTGAGTTTTAAAAAACAAAACAAACAAACAAAACTGTGGCTTTGTCTCCAACCAGCTCGGGTATCCCCTAGGACCAAAGGCCCTGCGGCCTTTCATGGCTGGATGTTACATGTGCTGCTGTTCTCAGCTCTGGTGCTCCAAACTGGGGAGCCTCTGGGGCCCAGGCCTCAATCCTCTCAGCAGCCACCCCCAACCCTCCCACACAGCTGAGAGCTCCCTCCTCGCTCTGGGTGCTGCCTGTGGAGGCTGGGCCAGCCCCTCACAACCTTGGCCCTCCCATAGGTCTCCAGGTGGTTTCTGCCCTTCCTTGCTATCAGTCTCCTCCTCAGCTGGACCTCAGTTGGTAATTCCGGGTGAATGTTCCCCAATTTAGTTTTATTTCCAGCTTGGCCCTGGGAGGCGGTGCCACAAAGGTCTGCCTGCTCTGCCACCATCTTCCCCTCCTCGAGCCCTTTTATTTATGTATATTTTTTAAACTATATATTTTCATTGATTTTTTTACAGAGAGGAAGGGAGAGGGAGAGTTAGAAACATTGACGAGAAACACCGATCAGCTGCCTCCTACACACTTCCTACTGGGGATCGAGCCTGCAACCAAGGGACATGCCCTTGACCGGAATTGAACCCAGGACCCTTCAGGCTGATGCTCTATCCAGTGAGCCAAATTGTTTAGGGCTCCTGGAGCCCTTTTCTATCCCTTCATTTAACTTACTGTCCGAAGATTATGTTGATTCTCTAATAATCTAACTGAGAGCATTCTATGCAAACCACATACAGGCTATCAGCTTCAAAGAGTTAGAGAAAACAAAACGTTTGTTCCAGGTCAGGGATCATTTAACATAATTTTTTCTTTTTAGTGGGTAAGGAAGGTTTTCCAGAAATTTAGGGCCATGCACTTGGAATTTACTTAACCACATTATTGTACAGTAAGCATGCATTTTTTCAGGAAGCCCCCATAATCAACTTGAAAGAATGAAAACAAGTTTGTACTATTAAAACATGGCTATATTTTTTATAAACACCACAGTACTATCCCTTCTCGTTCCGTTACACAGGTAATAATAACCACTTATTTAATTAATACGGACTCATAGTGAAAATTCAATCTGAATACTTATAACAACCACATTAATATAAAGAAGTTTTATTAGAATTAATACCACAATAAATATGAAATGAATTAGTAATGATCACACTATTGTTTTAAAGCATTCCTGCTTGCACTCCGGTATTTACTTTTAATCACCATTACTCTACCTAGCAATTAACAAAAGGGAGGCGGGGAGTATTTATGCAGGAAAAGCAAGGCATGCAAATGTGACCAAGTGCAAACCAACTGCACATTTTCTCTATACTCATGCGTAAACGCACCCAATAGTACAGCAGGTTACTAAAGCGACCGTCTTTATAGCATGGGTGAGGAAAAGAAAATCATCCTATAATGTGGCTTCCCCCCTGGTTTTCAACTATTGATTTCTTCTCAATAGCCACATGCTGATTCTAGAGGCTAGCACAGTGCCTGGCAAATAAGAGAAACACCATATAGTATATTTGTTAAATGATTTCTGTGCCTTCTTGATCCATACTCATCTGGTTACCCTGAGTGTTTCATTTTAAGGTTGGTTTCAAAGAATCTGCCACTGATTAGCGATGTACACAGCCAATACCGAACAGAACTTATTCAGTAAGGGAAGGACAAGGAGAGGAGACAAGCTATGTGTCTGTCAGCTAGCCATACTGAAATGAAAGAATGAATGTAACACATTCTAATTTTTTGTTTCAGAAAATGTGTCAGTGGGTTGGAAATTTAAGGAAAGAAACTATGGCACCTTTTTTACATTATCTCTATTCACACACACACCCTTTTTTTAAATGGCTGAATCATGATCTTTCAGGATGTTAGGAAACTGTTCACCTCAGTGGGAGCAACTCTGATGAAAGGAGGCATAAAGGAAAAGAGAGGACACCAAGGAAGCTCGCTTTCTCCCCTTTCATTTCCTTGCTAATGACGGACGGTTACACACTGGCTCTTTCAGGATCTTAAGTCCTGGTCGTATCTGAGTTTGAGAAAGCTCAGTAGAATTCAATGTTAATTCTCAAAATTCCATTCCCTAAGAGTTGCTCCCTACATCACCTGTCCTTGCTTTTTAGTTGCTTTAACTTTCTATTTTCTTCACTTATGTGACGATTTGGCCAGGAGAGAGGCTAGGAGTTTGCTGAGTGTGGAGGGTGACTGTTAGCTTCAAGACACAGGAGCCCTGAAAACCAGAAAAGCAATGAGCAAGCTAGTGTATTTGCCACACTATGGGACTCAGAAACAGTATTCTGGGTAAAGAAATTTGTCTAGTTCACAACCTAGCATAGAACCACATCAGGGTCTTTTCCACCTCCAGCTTGAGGAGAGAAAGGAGAGGAAATATTCTGAGTGGTGAAAAGTAGATTGGGAGTATTCCTCCCTTTCCAGTCTTTGTTCACCCACCAGGCCAGCACTCCTGTCTGACCTGAAAAGACTCCACCATTTGTTGAACACCTAGTTTTGCCAGAAATTTTACATAAATTTATTCTTTTCATCTTTACAATGGCTTAACATGTTATAATCCCATTTATAGCTGAGATTCTATGTAAATAACTCAATCAACAGGTTCTATGGTGGTGTTATAAAAATAAAACAACTTTTAAAAATCCCCACCACAAAAGAGCTATGTGTGTTTAGTCATGAAGCTTCATAACTAAAGAAAGTTCATGAACTGAAGGTCAGATCAAATAACAAAGGTGATAACCCACGCCGCCCCCACTAACCTCATAGAGCCACCACGGTAGGCACCTATGGGAGGTGATCCATAACCACATTGTATTTTAGTCCTTCATGTGCGCATGCGAAGTGGGTGAACTTTTCTCAGCACATGTCTCAAAAATATTTTATTTTATTTTTTTAAATATATTTTATTGATTTTTTACAGAGAGGAAGGGAGAGGGACAGAAAGTTAGAAACATCGATGAGAGAGAAACATCGATCAGCTGCCTCCTGCACACTCCCCACTGGGGATGTGCCTGCAACCAAGGTACATGCCCTTGACCGGAATTGAACCTGGGACCCTTGAGTCCGCAGGCCGATGCTCTATCCACTGAACCAAGCCGGTTAGAGCTCAAAAATATTTTATTAAATACCATGTCTAAATAGAGAGTGCTGTGCACTGTAAAAGTTTTAAGAATTAGCTCTAATATGTGAGGACACAAGCCTTACTTTCGCATTTTGGATCAAGCTATAGCCTCTTTTCAATTTACGTGGTAGATTCTGAGAGCACTCTTGGAGATCATAAAAGTACTGGGCACTCTGCCACCATGTACTTCAGTCTGTGCCGCGGTGGAAAGGAGTCAGACCAAGGCAAGTGGATAGATGAGAACCTAAATAGATGATACTCAAGTCTAAATAGATTAGGGTGAAAGAGAATGTAAAAATCAATGAAGGGAAGTGGAAGGTTAATAATAATAACAACAAAAACAATAACATCTAATCTTCATCAGAGCTTACTATATAACAGGCACAGTGCTGTGTGCTCTGTGTACATTACGTAACTAAATCCTCACAATAATCCTTTCATTTAGAAACGATTACCACCCTCCAATTACCAATGAGAAAGTTGAGGGTGAAAGAAGAGTTAGCATCTAGCTCAAACTAGCTAGTTGGTGGCGAAGTCTGAATTTCAACCAAAGATATCTACCCCGGTGCTTGCATACAAAACCATCACGTGTCAGGAAGCAGGAGAAAAGGAGAAGCTGCAATTACTTCCTGAAAAGAGCAAATGTGGATGTATGTTTCTAACGCTGTTGGCATGATATGGAGGCAGGAGCCAGCATGCAGGCTGAGCCTGGCTCCCTCGGAAGGTGGCCATCCACGCAGCTCTTCTCTCTGTTGTTATTTGCAGCCACAGTGGCTGACTCTCCTCATCTTTCTCCCTCTCCCTTGAGTTGGCAACACTTATGAGCAGGGAAGTGATGGGCTATGCAATACATAGCTTTGGAGCAAGAATATATTTTTGTAAACTTGTTATTGAAATAACATACATACAGGTGAATCCAGCAATACACTTAAAATATCATACACCGTGATCGAGTGGGATTTATTCCAGGAATGCAAGGTTGGTGCAATATTCACAAGTCAATAAACATGATACACCACATTAAAAAGGGAAGGATAAAAATCACATGATCCTGTCAATAGATGCAGAAAAAGCATTTGATGAAATCTAGCACCCATTTATGATAAAAACTCTCAGCGAAGTGGGAACATATCTCAACAGAATGAAGGCCATATATGACAAACCCGCAGTCAACATCATACTCAATGAGCAAAAACAACAAGTGCTCCCCTTAAGATCAGGAACGAGACAGGGATGTTCACTTACACCATTCCTATTCAACATCATACCGGAAGTCCTAATCACAACAATCAGAAAGGAAAAAAATAAAAGGCACCCAAATTGGAATGGAAAAAGTAAAACTGTCATTATTTATAATTGACATGATACGGTATATAGAGAACCCTAAAGATTCCACCAAAAACCTATTAGTACTGATAAATGAATTCAGTAAAGTAGCAGGATACAAAATAAATAACCAGAAATCAGTTACATTTTTAAAAAATAAGTTTTTATTGATTTTAGAGAGAGGAAGGGAGAGGGATAGAGAGATAGAAACATCGATGAGAGAGAAACATCATTGGTTGACTGCTCCCTGCACACTCCTTCCTGGGGATTGAGCCAGAAACCCGGGCATGTACCCTGACCAGAATTGAACCATGACCTCCTGGTTCATGGGCCGACACTCAAACACTGAGCCACAGTGACCAGGCAAAATTAAGAAAACAACCCCCTTTACAATTGCATAAAAAATACATAGGAATAAAATAAATTTAACCAAGGGGGCAAAATATGTGTACTCAGAAAACCATAAGACACTGAAAAAAACATAAATACCTGGAAGCACCTACTGTACACATGAATAGTGACTCTGCATGTGAACAGATACAGTGAACAAATTGATGATTGCAGATGGGAGGGTGTTTGGAGGGATGAGAGAAAAGGAGAAGGGATTAAGATGTACAAATTGCCAAATATTAAAATAGTAACAAGAATGTAAAATACAGCATAGGAAATTTTCATGTAATAATGATTGATGCTAAATTTCACATTAAACGTATCCATTCTTTACCAGACATAAAAGTTTTTGATGTTATTTTAAACTAAGAGATTCTTGAAATCTTAAGAAGGAATGGAAGCAGTATTCAAACATAAGTGTGAAATTACTAATGTAGAGTAACTTTTCCTGAAGAGGGAGACTAATTCTTTTTCATGGACCTCAATAGGTTTTATTTTGAAGGTACATAGAATGGCCTGTAAGTGCCATGTCAAATCCCCTAATATTTCTTTAGCCTATTAAGATCCAATACTTAAAATACTGATCTCTATAAATGAAGCTAGAATTCTCTACAATATATATAACTGATAATTTTCTGGAAGTCGGCTTGGCAGGATGGGGAAGCATCTAGAGACCTTGGCGCACTTGAATTTGAGGAATCATCTGACGGTACAAGACTGCCTGTGGACTATGTGCCAACTTACAGTTATTTTATAAATTGGTCTAAGCCTAGTCTTGCTTCCCTGAAAATGCTTTTCCCAATGGCAACTCTGTCTGTAGAGGGCATACCCAATCAATAAATTTCAGCTGTCATCAAGATTGACGCGGATCACTGAACAAGTGACAAGATTGTGAAAATGATCAGTATTGATTGTAAATGTGTCTGAAATGAAGATACTGAATATACTATGGACTATTAATTTCATGAATGTGGAATACAGTCATTGAACCGTAGTCTTTAATCCCATGCTAGTCACCTCCTCTTGTGCAGACCAAAACATTTTTCTCCATTTTTCTTCTAAAAGAAGGAGAAACTTAAATGATTACATAAGAGATGTAGGTAAGTATTTAAGATTTCTTGAATTCAACATTTAAAAAGAGGGAAAAAATGCTCTGAAAATGACTTACAGATAATAATCCTTCTTATCAAAGTTTGCTTACTATATATATATTTTGCCCTAGATCTCCTATGTAAACTCTATGAGTATATGGGCAGTATTAACTAGTTAACTCAACGCTATTGATTGAGCAGGTGTAATGTGTCAGGCACTTTTTACTTACAGAGATTCAGCTACTTTTCTAGGTGCTGTGATCAAATAGTGGCATGCCTTCTGTTGCTCCCATAGTCTAGTGGGGAAGACAAACAAGATGAAATAGTCACATCAATGAATGTAAATGTGAGAGGAATGCAGTGCATGGTGAGTGAGGTATCGGGTCCAGTGAGTGTGCAATGGGAGAACTGCCTAAGTGAGGCAGAAGGGTAAGCTGACTGAGGAAATGATTACCAGCTAGTGCATGACATCCAAGTAGGATTTCACTTAAGAAACGTAAATACCTGAGCAAAGAGAAGGGTGGAGCCAAGGTGGGTGCAAGAACAATCCCGGCAGAGGAAAAAGTGCTTCTGCAAGTACTAGTCAAATGGAACAGCACATTTGAGAATTTGAGAGAAGGCTACTGTGGCTAAAGGCAGAAAGCAAGCTCCTGGAAGGTGCAACATGAGGCTGGAAAGAGGCGGGAGAAGCAAATGCAGGCTCAGAGTAGAATGACAGATGCCCACTAAGTCTAAGACAGTTTCAGTTGCTACCTGCTGCCCAGTGTAGTTAATAATAACACAGACTTTCACGTTTAACACACTGCGGACAGATCACGAGAATTCTCACTTCACATTACACAGTGTTTTACAAAGTGTCATGCTTTAAGAAGATATTAGATTGTAAGAACACGGAATAAATAACTTCAAAAGGCAATGGGTGTTTAATTTTAAAGTGTTCCTTTAACATTTATGTAAAACGTTTTTTGTACTCGTTCAATAGTAACTTATCTGGCCACTGGGGAAAGCCAGCAATAAAACTACTGGTCCGCAGTGTGTGAAGTTCATGCCGGTGTGCTGAGGAAGTGATAGGCTCACCCTACTTAAAGGCCATATTAAGGATGTTGGTCTTTTCATAACTCCTAACAATAGGAAATATTTAAAATTGTTTAAGCAAGTAAGAGACATGATCACATTTTACGCTCGAAACGATCATTGTCTTTGGCACCAGGGGGTCTGCTTCTTGCTTTGATATCTATCCTAACTCTGCAGAAGCAAGGTGGTCACTTCTCCTCCTCCCAGGCTGCTCACTTACCATCTGTCAATGTTGGAAAAATACAAAAACACCATACAATTATTTTCCTTATGAAAAACATGAATGCAAACTTTCTTAGAGCTAAAGTCTTCTTAGAGCAGCATAATCAGTTGCAAATTCTGCTTCTAAAATAGCTATGTAATACTTTCTGAGTATCTGAATACTTATTTATCCTAGTAGCACCTTATCAAGGACAAAATAACATACATCCATATAATGAAATACTATCTTTTTCTTCAGTGAGAGAAACAAATAATAGGAAAAATGTTATGCCATTCAGTAAATATTTACAATGATAATTATAACCTATAGGAGTAGTTAAAAAGGCAATAGAAGGGATAGAATAGGAATGAGATGTCTTTTATTATACTTTTGTTGTTGTTAATCCTAATCCAAGGATGAGGGTGAGAGAGAGCGAGAGTGGAGAGGGGAGAGAGAGAGAGAGAGAGAGAGAGAGAGAGAGAGAGAGAGAGAGATAGGCATGAGATACATTGATTGGTTGCCTCTTGCACGTGCCTTGACTGGGATGGGGGAATGAACCTACAACAGAGGTACATGACCTTCACCGGGAATCAAACCGGAGACCCTTTGATGTACAGGGCTGATCCTCTAACCATTGAGAAACAATGTCCAGGGCTGGAAAAAAATTCAAAGGGAAGATAAAAGTAAGATAAAAAAACAAAGATCCCAGCCTGTGTGGCTCAGTGGTTGAGTGTGGATTCATGAACCAAGAGGTCACCAGTTCAATTTCTGGTCAGGCCACATGCCTGGGTTGCAGGCTTGATCCCCAGTTGGGGCTGTGCAGGAGGCAGCCAAACAATGGTTTCTCTCTCGTTGGTGTTTCTATCTCTCTCCCTTCCTCTCTCTCTAAAAATCAATAAAAAACATTTAAAAATTAAAAAAGAAGATAAAATTTTGAAAATAAAAAGATAGGAAGACAGTTGTTTTGGGGATGGTAGCAATGAGATGTTACAGGGGTCAGATGAACAAAAGTGCCTCCCATACTATTATTATTATCCTACAGCTAAATATTATATATGGCTAATTTCTCAGTGAGATTATTCTGCCACATTAATAAGAATAGGTAAAAGAACAATATCCTGAAACATACCATTTAAAGCACAAATAAATAATGGAGACAGAGAGAGAGAGAGAGAGAGAGAGAGAGATTGATTGATTGTGTATGGGGTGGGATATATGGGATTCTTCAGCCAGCTAAATCATAGGTTGGCAAACTATGATTCAGGTCAAATATGGTCCCCGATCCAAGTCATTTTTGGTATATTTGACCTTGTTAAAAATTAAATATATTTTAGATTTTTAGTGAGAAAAATAAAAATAATAGAATGAATCAGTATGCTCAAAGCCTAGCTTTTCTTCATCAAATAAAGGCTATATCGGTTGGCTTTCTAAAAAGAGGAAAGACATACATCAAATAAGCACATAAATTAAGAAAAACTGGAGTATTGCTTTGAAATAGTACATGGGGGTAGGTGGGAAAAGTGATAAGACATTTTTTAAATCTTACCCTATACTTATAAAAAAAAATATGAGCTTACTTTTCCAGGAATCATAAAACACATTTGCTGAATTATTCGCTAATTCCTCTGGCGCCTCTAGAGAAACGTGTCGAGGATTTTTTGAGTGTTCTAAATTTGGGTTCAGAAAGGTTAAGTAGCTTGCCTACGCAGCACAGCTCAGCAAGTTACCAAAGAGATAAAGAGAGGAAGCTCTGGGCTTGAATCTTGGTTGAATCTACACAGAAGAGAGTCCAGAATATTCTCTGGGGCATTTACATGAACTAGAGCCCTTTGTATTTTAGAAGGAAAGGGATGCCATGAGCTACCGCCTGGAAAACATGTATTACCTGGCTCTACGCAGGTTCTCAACCTTCCTAATGCCGGGACCCTTTCACACAGTTCCTCATGTTGTGGTGACCCCCAACCATAAAATTATTTTCGTTGCTACTTCATAACTGTAATGTTGCTACTGTTATGAATCGTAATGTAAATATCTGATATGCAGGATGTATTTAGGTGACCCCTGTGAAAGGGTCGTTCGACCCCCAAAGGGGTTGCGACCCACAGGTTGAGAACCGCTGCCAGGATTAGCACGACCTACTTCACCCTGCGGGAAACCTCGGATTTAAAAAGATTGTAGGGCTCAAGTCAAGGAAACCGCAGATTTCCTGTTCTTGTAATGCAGTGCATCGTTGCTTTGATAAAAAGCAAAATGGCTGTTGTCACTATTAGCCATTTATGTCTTAAAGAAAAAAAAACTCAAGTGAGCAGACTTAAGACTGTTTCCCTCCTTATCCTGGGAACTGAAATGGAAGTGTTGGCAGTGTTCACTGCCTCACTGCCTTCCTCCCTGGCAGCATGGGAAAGAGAAAAAGCCAACAACTTTGCTTTCTTTTCTTTTTCTTTTTTTTTTTTTCATTGAGCTTTAGCCTGATCTTATAGGGAGCTCTGGACTATGAACTGTACCCTACAGCTTGTCCTGCCCAGACACAGGGTAGCTGACCTGTTGTACCCGCACATTAGCTGGTCATTCGCTATGGGCTACCTCTGGTGGGGTGGCCTATCCTTCTAGAAGTTCCAGTCAAGGTCGCCCCTGCAAGGTGAGAGGGCCCCCATCAGTCAAAGGCAATGCTCTAAGACCCTTTAATACAGTTCCTCATGTTGTGGTGACCCTCAACCATAAAGTTATTTTCGTTGCTACTTCATAACTGTCATTTTGCTACTGTTATGAATCATAATGCAAATATCTGATATGCAGGATGTATTTTCATTGTTACAAATTGAACATAATTAAAGCATAGTGATTAATCACAAAACATATGTATTATATATGTGTTTTCCGATGTCTTAGGCGACCCCTGTGAAAGGGTCATTCCACCCGCAAAGGGGTTGCGACCCACAGGTTGAGAACCACCGCTCTAAGAGGTAAATGTAAGCTGTTATCAGCAACTGAAGCCCAGCTGCACTCTCTTGGTGAAGGAGGTGTGTTCAGGGCACCAACAACATCTACCCCAAACAGCCAATAAACATGTAAAAGGATGCTTGTGCTCATTGGTTTCAAAAATGGAACCTAAAGCCCAGTGGAATACCACGTGTTTCATAAGAATCTGGG